>NC_069710.1:1560835-1698335 GCF_027358585.1 Pangasianodon hypophthalmus
CTATTCATAGCTTCTGTAACATAAGTGATGTAATATACACGGATATGTATAATGTACATATATACTATACAATACATAACATGCAGTTACAGCTGCTTCATATTTACTTTAAGGTGTGGGTTTGAGATTTTTAATAAACATAAGTGCACATGGACCCACATACAAATATAATATCTGAGTAAATGGAAGGAAAAAAGGCACTATGCATTTATTTATTAATAAATGAGCATTTATTTATGATTACAATCAGCGTAGTAGAGATCAGAGCTAGTCACGTGTGGCGCTTGCCGTAATCGGACAGTGTTGTGGTGTTTCTGTTGTTTGATTATTAATGAAACAGTGGTTAAAAAAGGTTTGTAATCAAGCTGCTATATTGTTATAAAACTCTGCAGTTATTTTTGCAGCGGTTTCTGTCACACTTGTCTCAGTGCTACCACATTCAGGTACTCCTGAGTTCAAATATTTCTACATTGCTCTTATTTTTATATCCTAGTCTCTGAGACTGGTTGGTAATTTAAGATGAAAATGTTAAATACCTGCCCAAAAAAATTTGAGTTGTCAATCATTAAAAAAGAGAGAGAGAGAGAGAGAAAGGGCTTTTAAAATTATATTAACTCGCACTTAGTGAAGTGGCCCTGTTTAGAAAGGGCTGTTTTGGGGAAAACTCTGCTTATCCACACCCAAAAGTCAAATACCTGATCTCTAAGAGATGGTATCAAAAACAAAAATAAAATACAAGTACAGTCCTGACCATTAACATTTCAGAGATAATTATAGAGCAAGTATTTTTCCTCTATAAATGAAAATGTGGTATGGATACGACTGGGGGATAGGAAGAGGATCTTATCACGATATGGATAACTTCATATCATGAAATGATAAACCTCATGATACGTGTAGAAAAAAATGGATCTATACAAAATACCTGCATGAATTCCTGATGGTCTGTGGCATACCTTACAGATGACCATCTTCTGGTCATTTGTTATACTCAAACAAGTCCAAACTCCTGTACTTTTAGTTGGGCTGATGCTTGTGGGGATTTTTTTGCTCTGTCACGCTCCTCTATACTTGTTTTTGTTACAGCACACCACTAGTAGCTCCTAGCTCCGACGTTAGTGATGTAAATCAGCTGCCGAAAAGTGGCTTTTGTGACCCTGATGATCTAGGAAAATATCCATCAATACACATTTTTCTCTCATTCTATGATCTCTAGCGCCATATCGAACCTCCTAGGTATTGGTAGGATTGGACGTCTTGAAGAGTTAGGTGTGTTTTTTATTAAATGATTGCATCTTAGAATAAATTATTTCCAACGATATTAATATTTAGTGACCTGACTAGCATGATTTCACTGCAAGAAGCACTTTTCATTTAGCAGAGTAACACACTGTGACTTTTGAAGTCATGTTTGTTGCTGCTGTCTGGCTCATGTATGTTTTTATATATATATATATGTTTGAAATGTTTCTAGACTTTTGAGCTGCCATGCCTGCGAAAAAAGCTGTGAAGAGGAGAAAAGAGAGTGAGACTGAGGACTCATCCCTGAAAAAAGTGAAAGGTACTGCTGTTTAAATGGATAATTCCTTTATTATACAACACTGATGCACTTAGTTTTTGTAGAGATGTTTTTTCTTCATGGAAATGCGGAGGGAAAAAAATACCTTCAGAACAAGATCTGAGTGAAATCTCTCGCTCTGGTGTGTGAATGTAGTCTCTCACAGGAGTCACAGTCAGGAGAAGGGCCTGGTCCTGGTTCTTGGGCAGGGAGACGTGGGACAGCTAGGTCTGGGTGAAGATGTGCTTGAGAGGAAGAAACCAGCAATGGTGACTCTTCCAGAGGGCATTGTGCAGGCTGTTGCAGGAGGCATGCACACAGTGTGCCTCAGTGACACAGGCAATGTATGCTTCTTCAAAAGTTCATGCCACCATAATTTAAGGATTGAGCTTGTTCTCTTTAAGGTCATGTTTTAATATTTTTCCGTTTGTTGCAGATCTACACATTTGGCTGTAATGATGAGGGCGCTCTGGGCAGGGATACCTCCGAGGAGGGCTCTGAGATGGTGCCAGGGAAGGTGGAGTTAGCGGAGAAGGTAGTGCAGGTATCTGCAGGTGACAGCCACACTGCCGCTCTCACAGAAGATGGAACCGTCTTCATCTGGGGATCCTTCAGGGTGAGCCAACTTTAAACTAAGGTTTTTCCTGTTGAAACTACACAGAAAATCTGCTTAAAATCTAGTTTTTATAATAGGTGTGCCCAATTACAGTCTTGGAATCCTGGACAATTTTGAGATTTCTCCTCTTGAAGACCTCTGATTGAGCTCACCAGTTTACAAGGCTTAGTGGTTGTCAGAGCTGGGAGCTCAAACTGTTGGATGATGGCCTTCCAAGACTGTTATTGAGCACCCTGTATTTTTATTTTCTACTATTCACATCAATTAAATAGTGATCTTCTCTAAAGTTTGGAAGGCCAACATCAAGATTGGTTTATGGCAGTATCACTTTTATATTTTTGTAGGTTTGAAATCATTAGCTACAGTATATATGCAGGGTAAATGTTGGTAAACCTTTTATGCACCATATCCTTGTGGTATTTTTTTAATACACTGAAATGCATTTCATTTTTTTTTTTCTTCCTCACAGGATAACAATGGTATCATTGGCCTCATTGAGCCGATGAAAAAATGTTCCTTGCCTATCAAAGTCCCCTTAGACAGTGCTGTGGTAAAAATAGCTTCAGGTGAGGTTTGTCAGCTTGTTCGTCATAGGCTAAATGAAAAGTTATGATTGTTTTTGTTACTAATGAAGCTTTATCATTGGTCTGCTATAAAGGAAATGATCACCTAGTAATGCTTACTGTGAATGGAGCCCTTTACACTTCTGGCTGTGGAGAGCAGGGTCAGCTGGGAAGAGTACCTGAGTGCTTTGCCAACCGAGGGGGCAGAAAGGGGTTAAGTACGTGTTGCCTTTTTTTTTTTTTTTTTTTTTTTTTTTTCCTGTGAGTTATGTAGGATTAAGCAGTGACTCCTTTTCTAACAAATAGGCTTGCAGTTGATTCTTTATTCCCTCTGTTTCCCCCACTATTGAAGTGAGGTTGCTGGTGCCGCAGATGGTCACGGTGAAGCCTCGAGGGAAGGTCCAGTTTACTGACGTCTTCTGTGGGGCATACTTCACATTTGCCATATCGAAAGATGGTCATGTCTATGGTTTTGGTCTCACCAACTATCACCAGCTGGGTACGTTATCTGTTACATTATCCCCAGAAATCAACATCAAAAATTCATTAGTACTACAGTTCTGGAAAATGATGTCCTCACTGGCACTTTCTGCACATTTGCACATGCATTTTTAAATCTCTCATTTTCAAGGACACTAACGAACACAAAGTTAAGTGTAGAGGAAACAACAGGATCACCCAACTAAACTTTATTGCTGGAAACACAAAGCTTTAAAGCTGTATTTAATCAGTCTTCTACCATTTATTGTAATGGTTTTGTTTTCAGGTACCGCAAGCACAAGCACATGCTTTGTTCCTGTAAAGCTCACTGCTTTCAAAAATTCCACGACCTCCTGGATCGGCTTCTCTGGTGGACAACACCACACTGTCTGCTTGGACTCTGAAGGTAAATACACACTTTAAACACGGATTGTCCACCACCTTCAAAACACTACACATACAGGACTGTGCAAAAGTCTTAGGCACCCTATATTTTTTTTTTTAAGTAAAGATAGATTATTTGTTATAGATGTTTATTTTCTGATGTCTACATTACTGATTCAGTACAAAACCATTTTAGATTGCAAACATTAGTTTTCCAGCACAAAATGAAATGTTACAGAAAAATGTTTGTATGTCAGTAAAGAAAGCAGCAGATTCCATAAGAGACACTTTTCAGATAAAAACATAATGAAGGCTGCTGGGTTTCGCTGCAGAAATAAGAAGCGAGTCGACAGTCAAAGTCTCCAGAAGAACTGTGGCTGCTTCTGCAAGATGCTCAGTAACACTTCCAGCTCATTTCCTTATAAAACTGCACACACTGCACCTCAGATACTGCTTTATTTTAAAAGCGAAGGATCATCACACCAAATATTGACTTTGTTTCATTTATTACTGTTTACTGCTCTTTATAGGATTTGTTTTAATGTAGAAACATTTAATTTCATTATTTTTGAAGGCATCTTTGCTCTACAGCATTTCTTTGCATGTGCCTAAGACTTTTGCACAGTACTGTATACATACTACAGTTGTTCAAGGATGAATAAAACCGCTAATTTAAAAAATCTTGAGCGTCAATTTGAGTTGTTTGCTTGCAGGGCAGGTTTACAGTCTTGGCCGGGCTGAGTATGGGCGTCTGGGCCTGGGAGAGGGTGTGACGGAAAAGAGTGAGCCCACAGCAGTTACGGGAATCTCCAGGGCCTGTGTGGTAGCGTGTGGAGCATCTGTGAGCTATGCAGTCACTAAAGAAGGTTGGTGGGACACAAGGGGCACAATCATTTTAGGTGTTACAAGTTAGGTGTAAATGTTTGGATAAGCCAAACTGAACGGAAAAAATTTCCACCAGATTTACAAAAGTTTTTGTAACACTGATTTATTTATTTATTTATTGTATTCACTTGCGCATGTTGTTGAATGCCAGTCACCCCTAAAGTGCAAAGTGCGTTTAGTGACTCTCACAAAACAACATAAAAGACAAAGCTCATAACATGAATAGGAACAAAGCATGTGTTTGTCACTAAACAGCAGGAAAAAAGAAGTAAGTGAAGAAAAAATACATATATCTAATGCACCCAGGTGGTCATGGACCCCAAGCACATCACACAGGAAAAAAGCTTTATGTATCTGTTTGTTTTATATCCAGAGTGTCTCGGCAACTGTCTGTCGTCTGTCTATCGCACACCAACGCGGCCTCCCTGATGAGCATGAGTCATAAAGAAAGCAGTGATTGCACATAGCACACTAGGAGTATAAGAAACATCACAGATTGAAACATACCAGATCGGTTACATATTGGTCCCTTAGTGCTGGCTGTAGTAAAGTGTTAATAAATAAAGTGTTGTACAGCATTAAAAGAAGATGCTGTGGCAAAAGGAACGGACTTACACACCATCTGAGCCTTTTATGTAGCACTATTTCTTAATTGAATGGATTTATATTTATGGCTTGTTATCTTTATCTTCATTTTTACTGTTTCTACAACTTTCTTTAAATTTGCGTAATTAGATTTAATTAATTTTTTAAACTTGTTATAAAAGTGAGTTGAAGCCAGTCAGTTGAGGTTTAGTCTTATGCTAAAATTTACAGAAACTCAGGAGCACAAGTGGGATGCAGATGATGGGTTTTTTTGTGGGATTTTCATGAATACCAAATTTCTTGTTTAAATGCACTTAATAAATCTGTTCATACTTGATAAATGATCCATGTTATATGATATTTAATCCCGCTGTATGTGATGATGAAAACTGAGATCAATGTCTGGGATATAAGAACCGTGAAAACCAGCTTCTTGTCTGTATTGTTCAAACCTTGCTTTATTTTGTAGTGAGTGTCAGTATATTGTCTTTTTCCCTCCTCTCTTTGTGTACATCACAGGCTCTGTATATGCCTGGGGCATGGGCACCAACCTGCAGCTGGGCACAGGAGATGAAGATGACGCTTGGAGCCCAGTGGAGATGGTGGGCAAGCAGCTGGAGAACAGGGTTGTTCTGTCTGTCTCCAGTGGAGGGCAGCACACAGTCTTACTGGTCAAAGACAAGCAAGAGAGCTGATATTAAACCCAAATGCTGAAAGCTGAGCTGTACTACTGTTCTGGTGGTAATTGTAAAAATATAGCTTGATCTGGGATACTGGGGGAAATTTGGGGTTGCTTAAACTTCCTGTACTGTACCGAGCTAGTTGGTTAGGCAAGATTGGAGATGTGTGATGAGGTAAAGATGGGTGGGTCTCATCTGATTAAACGTTTCTCCCACTTTGTGGAGAGCCCAAGCATTCACTGGGTGCGTTCCAGCAGATCATGATCAAAAAGACTATTTTTTAAAACCTGTATTTTTGCTTCTTTTTCTTAATTCTTTTTAATGCGAATCGGTAGTAAGCATTGTGATGATTGCCAGCTGTGAGTAAACGTATGTATGTAATGTATTGATAGTTTAAACAGAGGTTTTAGGAAGTTTCCCTGCAATGGGATTTTAAAGTTAATATTTTTGCCCAGAGTAATACATATGTACGGTGGCTGCAGCTGCAAAGTGTTCTTTACATTTTTACAGGAAAAGAAGTTTGTTTGGTATTGCTGTAATTTGCAGTATTCAACAGTTTTCCTTAAAATGCAAATACAAATTGTTGATTGCATCCATGATGTGCTTGCCCTGTGGGAACTGTAATAAAAATTTAAGTCTTTACAGAGTTTTGTTAATGAATTTTGCTCAGGAAAGATGACACAACTCGTCAGAAAGCCCTCTGTGACTGTCAGTACTGATGGTGTTTATCTGCTGTTGCTAATCAAACCAACCCCATTTTACAACAGATCACATGCTAATTTTGTTTAGTCTATTTAAATGACATTTCTAATGGTATGCTGAGTTACTTGCTGCCTGGTTTTAATATTAATTAAATATTAATATTTAATTTCATATCGCATTTCCTTACAAAGCAAAACATCAGGTGTATGCAGAGTATTATACAGAGTTTCCAATTCACATTAGCTGTAATTTACCATTATGGTCATAATGACAAACAATTTAACATTGATTTCGAGTCAACGTTTGAATTTGGGTGATTTATGAAGTAATGGTGTGAGAGTCTAAATGAACAGTCATGCTGCAGGAGGAGATTACATCGAAAATGTTCGTAAAATGCCGTGATGATACTGAAGTTGTTTCAGAACAGTGGATTAATATTTCTGAATTTCACATCGATCCAAATCTGGGTTTCAAGAGTGAAATGCATTGTGTGCTTTCTGCCGAGTTTCACAGCGAGTCGTGCAGGGACTCGACAGCTCAAAAGCCCTTGTAGGTTCATTCTGTCTAAAACCTTTGAAATGCTAACAGCCTCTTATGTAAGCACTTAACTGGCCTCCATAATTTTTCCCTGTGCTGATATTTTGGTGATCTCTTCCACTGTTATTCTGTTTCTGTTGCCAACAAAAATTCATACGTTCAGTACTTGCTCTTTATTTATTTATTTTTTTAAACAAGAAGTGGCTTTTGTAGCTATTCCATTAACAGCTTTTTATTCAGCATTATCCTTTCTTGATAACCACAAATTTCTACTGAATAAGTGAGGCTTAATGGAGATTGGGAAAGATGGATTGATGTGGCCAGTACTTGGTAGAACCATTGTGGAGATGTTTTCAGGATGATTTTCCAGCATACCGCCAAACAGTTTCTCATATGGCTGTGTCCATGCCCTTGTGAACAACTTCTCTCATCTGAGCTGTGAGTCTCTCCAGCTCCTCCAGAGTTACTCTTGGCCCCTTGGTTGCTTTTGTTTTGTTTTTTTGTTTTTTTGCGCTGAATGTCCTCTTACCAGGTCACCGGCATTTGGCGTACCGCCTCCTCTGGGCAGAGTCTTGGTTGTGCTATATTCTTTTCATTTTTAGTAATGAATGTAATGGTGCTCTGCAGGCTTTTCAAAGGGTAGGATATTTTTTTATAATTTAAAAAAATTCCTTCAAGGAACAGGTCTTTTTATGTTTGTAAGGTGGCTCTTTAATTGCTCAGAGGTGAGCTCCATTAATGTAATTGACTTATGATGGAAGCTGGTTGGACCAATATGAAAGTTTCACAGCAATGAGGATGAATACGTATGTGATCACTTATGCAAAAACTTTTTTTTTTTTTTTTAAATAAATTTGAAAGAATTTACAAACTACCACGATCATGCTGCACTTCAGTATTACTGGCAGTTTTTTGAAGATTAATCCCATTAAACCAAAATACAATTTATAAATACAATATATACTCACTGTCTACTTTATTAGGAACACCTGTACACTGCTCATTCATGCAGTTATCCAGTCATGAGGCAGCAGCACGATGCATCAAATCATGCAGATACAGGTCAAGAGCTTCAGTTAATGTTCACATCAAACATCAGAATGGGGAAAAGTGGGATCTGTGACTTTAACTATGGCATGGTTGTTGGTTGGTTTGAGTATTTCAGAGGCAGGAGATGGAAGTGAAAAACAAAAACATCCTGTGAGTGGAGGGTCTGCAGGCTGAAACACCTTGCTGATGAGGGCGATCAGAGGATAATGACCACACTGGCCTGAACTGACAGGAAGTCTACAGTAACTCGAATAAGCATTCTACAACAACAGTGAGCAGAAAAGCATCTCAGCATGCACAACTTCAAACCTTGAGGTGGAAAGGCTATAACAGCAGACGGCCACATCAGGTTCTACTCCTGTTAGCCAGGAACAAGAATTTCAGGCATCATGAGCACAGACTTGCCAAAACTAAACAGAAATTTTTTTTTTTCCCCTCCTTCCCTAATCTTCAGCTGTCCCTGTTTGGGCGAGTCTGTAGCCCATGATAGCCTCAGATTCTTGTTCCTGGCTGCCAGGAGTAGAACCTGATGTGGTCGTCTGCAGTTGTAGCCTTTCCACCTCAAGGTTCGAAGTTTTGTGCATGCTGAGATGCTTTTCTGCTCACCACGGTTGTAAAGAGTGATTGAGTTACTATATCCTTCCTGGTAGCTAAAAACCAATCTGACCATTTTCCTCTGACCTCTCTCTTATCAACAAGGCGTTTCCACCCACAGAACTCTTGCTCATTTAATGTTTTTTGTTTTTCACACCATTCTGTGTAAACTCTAGAGACTGTGTGTGAAATTCCCAGGAGATCAGCAGGTTCTGAAATACTCAAACCAGCCCATCTGGCACCAACAACCATGCCATGGTTAAAGCCATTGATTTTTTTTTTTTTCCCCCCATTCTGATGTTTGATGTGTTAACTGAAGCTCTTGACCTGTATCTGCATGACTTCATGCATGGTGGCTGATTGCGTAAATGAGCAGGTGTACTGGTGTTCCTAATAAAGTGGATGGTGATTGTAAATACACCTGTTCGAAGGCAGGGTGAACACTTTGCAAGGCACAGTATGTCTAAGATTTAGATATTTTATCTGTAGTAATAGTATTGCCATTAACCTTTTTTCCATAGAGAATTTGAATAACTAATAATCACCAAATTGTTAAACGATGGTATACGCTTCTATAGAAACCATCAGTCTAGTTTCAAAATTACTTCTGTAAAAATCATATTTGATTGCTGCAGTGCTGGAGACCTAATTACATTACTGACAGTACTTGGGTCCATGCTTCAGACTCTAAGAATTTGGAGAAAATGAGATTTTTTTCTCTAACCTATTAAAAAAAAGGGTTTTTTTTATCCCACAAGCTAAAACCCACAGCAGAGGATCAAAAGACAGATGTGAGCAGAGGGCTTAATTCACTCCCTCATGCCTGATTGTTTGAAGAACTTCTCAAATAGGTTATGTTGTAAACAATACTATATTGATAAAGAAGATATTTTGTCTAGTTGTCATTCACTAGGATTCACCACCTGATTAGAAAATGAGATGCTTTTTCCTGTTCAGCAAGAAAAAAAAGCTACTGAATCCATTGCGCCTGAGTAATTTTTCCTTTTGTAGTAAAATATTGGACTCTGTCACTCTCTTGCTTCCATTTATTTATGCTTACATTTTCACTCTCCTGATTGGCTGCAGTTCCTGCCAATCATCATATAGTCAGTCTTTCATGCCTGAAGTGGGTATGATGATGTTTGACGTATCGGAGCTGGTGTATAATGTACATTCACAAATTTCCTTCCTATTTCAACTCGACACCCCCAGTACAGTGCTGACTGAACTTCTATAACAGGATTTTCACAATTCTGGAGCTTTGTATTCTAAGGATTTTTTTTTCAGATCATGTTGGTGTTTTGTTTGTTTTTACACAATAAAATACTGGCTTTTCATTGTTCACATTTGCATTTTCCCCTCTGTTTTACAATGTGAATTTATACAGACAAAAATGTTCTTTGCATAAATCTGACAAGGCATTTTGGTGTTTTTGGACCAAGTTATTTTTTTTTATCCAAGAATACCTAAAAACCATAAAATCTGACTAAATGGCACAATATTACCTTGTATTGTTTCCCCTGAGTTTATTCAGTTTGCTTAAATCAGTATGTTAGGCTATAATAATGTGATGTTTTGCAGTGTTTTCATCAGTGTTTCTGTCTCTGGTATGACCAGTAAGGGGCTATGTAAGGTGATTCTGTCTCTCTCTGTCTCTCTCTCTCTCTCTCTCTCTCTCTCTCTCTCTCTGTCTCTCTCTCTCTGTCTCTCGCTCTCTGTCTCTCTCTCTCTCTCTCTCTCTGTCTCTCTGTCTCTCTGTCTCTCTCTCTCTCTCTGTCTCTCTGTCTCTCTCGTGGCTCGTGGCTCGTGCTGCTGCTTTTCTCTCACATGCACACAAAAACAGCTCTGCTCTCCGACATGCTCTCTTGTATAACAGCACTCAAAGCCTTGAGGTAAAACCCATTATATGATGTTTGAATCGCATGTTTTTAATGTGACTGTTATATACCTGGTTTAAAAAATATAATGCAATTAGCTTTACATCAGTTAGTGTTTTTTTATTTTACCACTAACTGAATATATCCCATGCAAGTAGATTTAATCTTTTTAACTTTTTCCTTCCCTTTTTTTAAATCTTGTTTATAAACATACAGTCAGCTATCGTTAAATATGCTTAACTATTAGATGGCATAAAGAACCATAATTCTGTTGGCCAGTTGATCCTTCAAAGGATCCTTCATCCTTTATTGACATGGTAAAAACAAATCTTGTAACCTGACTAGCTCCATTCTTGTTGACACCAAGGGCATTGACATGGGATGCCTTTACTACCAACAACTCTAGCTCTTATTACCAATTGTCTCAAATACCCTTAAAATATACCTTGATCATGTTCATCCATGCCAAAATGTAATCAGTAGCAAGGATAAGTCCATACAAAGCCTACATTTAACCATATATTTTTGACATATTGCACTAATAAAAAATTCCCTACTGATGGACTGAAGGCAAAAGTCTGATAGCCTCCTCCAACTGACCAGTTTTAGGTATCATCCAGATCTTATCCATCTTTCCTTTGAACTGTTTATAGTTCTCTTTTTAAATACGATTAGAATTGAAATTTATCTAGACATTAGTTTTGATGTCCAGCTTTTACACAGTCATTTATGGGATCAAGTTCGAAAGTACCTATTTTTACAATGAAATTAAAAAAAAAAAATAATAATAATTCATGGATTATGTTTAGGTCTATTCTCGCAACTACATTTCTGAATCGGTATACGTTAGCAAAACAGCTAGCTCCTTAGTTGCCATTTATACAATAAATAATGCTTTATTTATATGACAAAACAATACACATTTCATCAATATATATCAATATTTCATAAATACACAAAGGGGTCCAACAAAATACGTAAATGCTCAGAATATTGAAGCAACACTGCAGTTATTATAATTCAGTTCCAGTTGATGTAGAAGCAGAAGAAATAAAGCAGCGTACTGAAGTTGTACATGTTTACCAGAGGAATGTTTAACACTCACAGTGCAAAACACTACAATCCAAAGCCACATTACCAAAAAGCAGAACATGAACTCTGAACAGAAGTTGAACTCTCCACTACTTTAAAAGAAAGAAAGAAAGAAAGAAAAAGAAAAAAAGCATCAGCTTCCCGTTTCATTCTGCTACTGGCACTAAGGACATATTAAAATGCTTATAAAAATGTCAAAAGTAGTTTTACCGCACAAACTGTCACCAAATACACGTAATTAGAATAACATTTGACTTACATCCAACATTTGATTTCACTACACTGTATTCAGTCACATGTATACCAATATTTAATAAAAAAGAAATAAAACAAATGGTTTTAACAATGAAATGGTTTATAGTTTAGTTTATAATATTAACTTTGCAAACGTGTCTGTGGTTGGCATAAACATAAGTTAGATTGTCAGTTACAGCAATTTATTATGATTTTACTGAAATGGAGCATTGTGCCTGTTGCTGTGTAGGTAGTCGCCTTTAACACTTGGTGTATTTCTTTGTTTCCATTTCAATAGTCTCTTATGCCTTACAATAAAATGGGAAGTCAACCAGCTTTGACCGGTACAGAGACAGAGATCCAAAATAAGAGACATTCTTTACAGAGTTGAAAATACACCGATCAGCTATAACATTAAAACCATTGACAGGTGACGTGAATAACATTGATCATCTCATTACAGTGGCACCTATCAAGGGGTGGGATCTATCAGGCAGCAAGTAAACAGTCAGTTCTCAAAGTTGATGTGTTGGAAGCAGGAAAAATGGGCAAGCGTGAGGATCTGAGTGACTTTGACAAGGGCCAAATTGTGATGTCTAGACGACTGGGTCAGAGCATCTCCAAAGCAGCAGGTCTTGTGGGTTGTTCCCGGTATGCAGTGGTTAGTACCTACCAAAAGTGGTCCAAGGCTCACTAATGCGCATGAGGAGCAAAGGCCCGTCTGGTCCGATCCCACAGAAGAGCTACTGTAGCACAAATTGCTGAAAAAGTTAAAGCTGGCTCTGATAGAAAGCTGTCAGAACACACAGTGCATCACAGTTTGCCGCGTATGGGGCTGCGTAGCCACGGACCTGTCAGAGTGTCCATGCTGACCCTGTCCACTGCCAAAAGTGCCTACAATGGACAGGTGAGCATCAGAACTGGACCATGGAGCAATGGAAGAAGGCGGCCTGGTCTGATGAATCATTTTCTTTTACATAACGTGGACATCCGGGTGCATGTGCATCACTTACCTGGGGAAGAGATGGCATCAGGATGCACTACGGGAAGAAGGCAAGTCGGGGGAGGCACTACGATGCTCTGGGCAATGTTCTGCTGGGAAACACTGATGTCCTGGCACTCAGGAACAGTTTGAGGAACATGACAGAGTTCAAGGTGCTGACTTGGCCTCCAAATTCCCCAGATCTCAATCCGATCGAGCATCTGTGGGACGTGCTGGACAAACAAGTCTGATCCATGGAGGCCTCACCTCACAACTTACAGGACTTCAAGGATCTGCTGCTAACATCTTGGTGCCAGATACCACACACACCTTCAGAGGTCTTGTGGAGTCCATGCCTCGATGGGTCTAGCATGTTTTTCCTGTTTTGGTGGTACGAAGGGGACCTACACAATGTTAGGTAGGTGGTTTTTAATGTTATGGCTGATCAGTGTATGATTTTGTTTAGTAATGTCACTGACTCACTGTGACTAATTTCCTTCAGTCCAGTCTCATTGTCAAGACAGTCATAATTTCTCTATTGCAGTATATTTTTTCACCATCCATGTTTCCAATAAACTTCTTAAGGCTATGAGAAATAAAATTTCATTTTAACAGCAAGTCATCTCTTGAACCATGAAACCTCTTTGAAGATAAGTTATCTTTAACTTCTTATAGTGTGTGTTTCTGGGTTTTTTCATAGTCTGTTTCCAACTAACAGATATTGTTACATACTAAAATAAGAAAGGATGTAGTGACACTACAGAAATTCAAAAGGTTCATACACTATATGGCCAAATGTTTGTGGACACCTGATAATCACACCCATATGTGGGCCCAATCCTGTTCCAGCATGCGAGTGAGGTCCATGAAGACATGGCTTGCCAAGGTTGGAGTGGAAGAACTCGAGTGGTCTGCACAGAGCCCTGTCCTCAACCTTTTGTCCACAAACTTTTGCCCATATAGTGTACGTCATCAGGTAATGATGATTGGGCTGACTGTAAAGGCATCTAATTCCAACTTCATCTTGTCCAAAGTTATTAGGATTTACATTGAGTTAGAAAATTCATTAGATTTTATGAGAATAAAGTCGTACCAAAATCAGCAAGAGATGATGCTGCACCCTACGTATCTCTTTACCTTAACTCTTCAGACCATTTCATACATGTTGGCTTATGTGAATTCAATGTTAACTGTGTGATCATCTTGAAAATTTTCTATGGGGTGACTCAGAACTCAGTAGTGGAGATTTGCGTGCACTCATACTGTAGGTCCTGTTGATTTCTATTTGGTCGTCCAGGTGATCCCTGGACCAGGACTAGTCATGTGGGCTTTCTCACTGAATCTGCTATGCCACAGACTGAGACAGGTTCCCTGTTGGTGTTGCGGGCTCGGGAAAAGCCGCTCTGCTCCATGTGAGAGCGGAAGGGCAGGCAAAATTCTCGAAAGCATCTCTTGAAGTTCTCATCCAGGAAAGCATACAGGACTGGGTTTAGGCTGCTGTTCATGTAGCCCAGAGCGATGCACAAGTGCCAGCTGATGATCACAGCTGGGTTCTTCTGGTCAATCTCTATGAAGGTCTTGATTATGATGAAGATATGGATGGGTGTCCAGCAGATGATGAAGGCTGCCACCACTACCAGCACCATACGGGTGATGCGGCGCAGGTTCTTGTCTTTCTCTTTGGAACCAGACAGCAAGCGTACACTTTTCAGCCGCAGGATCATCAGCCCATAGCAGACCGAGATCACCAAAACAGGCACCACAAAGGCAAAGATGAACACACAAATCTTCGTCACATTGTCATAATACCATTCAGGGTCGGGAAATTTCAGCATGCAGTTGGTTTTACCTAAGGATAGATGGGACGTTCAGTATCAATGTTTTTAATGATGTAAGAGTGTGTTGATATTTCCTTCACTTTGAGGCAAAGCAGGAAATAGGTGAGTATATGAACAAGCCTGGGTGCTCACATGTAGGCAAAAGAAAACCTGTAACTTATTAGTATGTTCCATTAACCCATTTGTACTGCCAGTATATTTAATCTAAATCTAGATCTGCTAAATACAAGTTTTTCATATAATTATCACACATTACAGTTTTAATGCAGTTTGTCTCACAAAAAATTGGTTTAGACCTAAGGAGTAAATGAGTTTACCCTTCCTAATTTGCAATTATGTGCATAATCCTTAAATGGCTAGGGCGATGACACAGTGACTTTATTACAGTGTTATAGGTATTATTTCAAAAAGTTAATGCAACTTTAAATCAGGCTCATGTAAATCTGCCAAATTTTTGCTTCTTGGTCCTAGTATCCACATTAAACTACAATATCTCATGTTTTCATTTATGTCCCTTAAGATGATATCTTGGCTCTCCTCAAGTTTTCTTTTTCATGTCATTTCAAGCATGGTCTCTGTACTCTCTACTGCTCTACTGATACAACAAAACAACACTACTAAATTCTTATTACCTGTAACTGACATTAACAGACCAAGTTCAGAAAACACTTACCATTGTCCATCACTCTTGTTACAGCAATGATCATGATTGGAATACCAATGGCAGATGACAGGATCCAGATGCAGACGTTGATGATCTTTGCTTTGACAGGAGTCCTGAATTCGAGAGCCTTCACTGGGTGGCACACAGCAATGTAGCGGTCTACACTCATCATTGTCAGAGTAAAGATACTGGTGAACATATTGTAGTAATCAATAGCAATGATTATTTTACACAGCAGCTCCCCGAAAGGCCAGGTCCTCATCAGATACTTGGCACTCTGGAATGGCAGTGTGCTGGTGGCCAAAGCATCTGCCAGAGCCAGATTGAAGATGTAAATGTTGGTTGCAGTCTTCATCTTTGTGTACCTGTTGAGATACCATAAAATTGTTGATTTGGATACCATTATTCTCCAATAATAAACTGTTAGTAAATAGAAGTAAATATTGATGAATAGACGACTTTGATTCATTGTAGCTTTATTCATTGCAAAAGGTTCTTGCTCCATTTCAACTGTACTTCAGTATAAAAAAAAATTGTGGCAATAACTGTCTGTACTAAATGGTCCATATTATTATTTTTTTAATTAATTAAACAGTTTGTATTGTGGGATGTTCATTTAGCTTGCAATTTAGCAGTTACAGGTGACCTGGCCTATGTAACATACAAAGAAATGTAGTGTACATCAGTAATAACAGGAGGTTTCCAGCAAAATAGGACTGTTTCAGTCAAATATCCTTCATCAGCTAGGCAAGCAAATTGTTTCTGAGGCTGTAAGAGGTGAAGACAGATTCACATATATAATGTATCTTATTTTATGTTTTTCTTCATACATACAGGAAAAGCCTGCGAGCATTGAGGAGGTCTTGCTGTAAACAATAGGCCAGTATTTAGTTTGTAAATGAAGCCCTCGATAAAGACAAGCTCTCATCTAATTAGACACTCACCCTGTGTCACATCCTCTGTGTGTCATTATGTAATGATTACATCTTAATGATCTGGGAGGAATCTTGATGTCTTAACAAGGCGCAACAGCTATCATTTAAAAAGTCAGAAAAAGAGTGGTGTACTAGACTCTAATGGCAAAACAAAATGATTTAAAATGCAATACCTGAAATATTTTATGGATGTTGATTCCTGTTCATTCTAATTATGTTTTCAAAGCTGTAAATAATGGCTCTGCTGCCAGAACATAAGTATCTCATTCATTATCATAACGACTATTAGTGCTGATCTGAAAAATAAAGAAAAAACATCCAGTGAGCGGCAGCTCTGCGGACGGAAACATCTTGTTAATGAGAAGTCAATGGAGAATGTGCAGACTGGTTCGAGCTGACAGAAAGGCTACAGTAACTCAGATAACCAGACTGTACGATTGTGGTGAGCAGAAAAGCATCTCAGAATGCACAATACGTCGAACCTTGAGGTGGATGAGCTACAAGAGCAGAAGACCATGTCAGGTTCCACTTCTATCAGCCAAGAACAGAAATCTGAGGCTGCAGTGGGCACAGGCTCACCAAAACTGGAAAGTTGAAGACTGGAAAAATGTAGCCTGGTCTGATGAATCTCAATTTCTCCTGAGGCACAAAGATGGTAGGGTCAAATTTTGGCATCAATAGAATGAGTCCATGGACCCAACCTGCCTTGTGTCAACAGTCCAGGCTGGTGGAGGTGGTGTAATGGTGTGGGGAATGTTTTCTTGGCACACTTTGGGCCAGTTAATACCAAACAATCATCGCTTGAATGCCACAGTCTTTTTAAGTGTTGTTGCTGACCATGTGCATCGCTTCACGGCGATAGTTTACCATCTTCTAAAGGCTACTTCCAGCATGATAATGCACCATGTCACAAACCAAAAGTCATCTCAAACTGGTTTCATGAACATGACAATGAGTTCAGTGTTCTTCAGTGACCTTCCGAGTCACTCGATATGAATCCAGTAGAACACCACTGGGATGTGGTACAGCGAGAGATTCGCAACATGAAAGTGCACCTGAAAAATCTGCAGTCATGTCAACATGGACCAGAATCTCAAGTTTGAAAACTAGTTTTCCTTAAATTCCTTTTTTCTATATACCAAAATCTGTTTCTATATGACCTGCAATCACGAATTTTTACATGTTCATTCCTAATTCCCTAATTAGATGGATATTACAGAGGAATTTCCAAATATGTTGATTATTGTTGGATTTATCTTAGAATTTTATACTTAAAATGCTATAATTGTTTTTAGAACAATGCATGGTATTTTCTTTAAGCAATAAAGACATGATTTTCCAACTAACTTTTCTATAAAAGACTTCTTTTGAGATCGTCTTCAGTGATTAATTAATTTTTATTTTAATTCTAACAACATCAAAATACTGTATTTTGATGCAAATATGCAAATTTGCAAGTATGCAAACATGTATTTAATTAGATAAAGCCTCAGTTTCACACAATAAATGTACATTTTTTAAAAAGTTCCAGTACAAAAAAAAAATCTTGTAAGAACACAGGCAATCAACTGGCAAGCTTTGGTTATGATATTTATTGTTTAAAACTTCTACCATATACATCTGTAGTATCTTGCCCAAAGGAAAAAAAGGACTTAAAATTGCAGAAGCATTTCTTCTTATCTTAAAAGTCTAGTTTTAACATACATGAATGGATTGGGGGGAAATGACCACTTTAATTTGAAAATCATATTTATTTTGGGAAAATTCTTATTCTTATTTAATAGGTATGGAATATTATATCATGACAGGAAGGTCCTAAAGTTGTTGTTGTCATCCACAGAGCTTCGTCGGCTACTGGGCAGATTCCCGACTCCAGATCTGCTCTTATTCCCGTCTGTGCTCTCTCCCAGTCAACTACTAACCACTATCAGCACTTCCTCACTTCCCTAATTAGATTCTCCAAAATATATCATCACTATCACCAGGGCCCAGTTCTTCACATGTCACTTAACAAATCTGAAATAAAATTATGTATACCATATTTACTAATCATTACTAATCATGATCATTTCACCTGAGAACATCCAGTACAAAAAACAGAAGTAAACAGACCCAGGGGAAACATGCTCTCAGGCCAGTTTTTTACCTAATAACTACTGATGTCAGGAATACGCTGGAATCCTCAGCACACGAGGATTTAATAAATTTAATAAATAATATACATTCTTGTGCAAGAATTTCTCCAAAGTTATGAGGTAAGGAAACGTCAACTTACATTAGCACTGATGATAACTAGATTGTTCATGTATTATATTTCATATTTTACCATTTCAATTCATTCTTCACTTTACAGAATGATAAAATAGTGAATATACTATATGAAGCCGATAATTAAATTATATCGCTGAGATCAACCTTGTGCTAAAACTAGCTAACACTCATAGTGATTAGTTTACTTTGTTAGTCTGCTGTATGGCTTCAAGTTGTGCCAGATTAGGTTCTTGTACATCTCTAAACAGCTAAAGTCAATTATTTTTATGTTCATGCTCCATAAAATGATTAACTTGCAGTGTGTTGCCTGCACTCGCTTTCCAACATGTAACTGTATTAGGTTGCACACATGCTGTTTCAGGAGTTAATTGGGTTTGCTAGTGGTTTGAGAGAACTGCACGCTACCACGATTGATACCAAATAGTGAATACTGAGCCACAAAATCAGGATCTGCCAGTCAACAGTTGGCTAATGCAAAAGTTATGAAGCCTAGAGAGACTCTTAAAAGCTTTTTTTTTTTTCTTTTTCTTTTGCATAATGTAGTAAGACAGCCGCATTTTAGTTTAATGAACCTACAGGATACTAAAGTAGTTATTACTTTCCAAACTTCAGAAAGTAATAACTACTTTTTTTGTCTAAATGAAATTGTGCCCATGCATTGTTTTATTTTTTGCTCCATTCTAAATAGACCAAATACATTAAAATATATTCTTCCAACACTTATGCTTAGTGAAGATGGCACTATATCTTGCATCCTCATCCTATCACTTTAATTAAAAATGTCTATCAATAAGTAGTGGAGACTATTTTTATTTTATTTTTGCATTTATAAAATCCTTCCAAACGTTCGATCGAATCTTGTGTACGTTTGTTACTGCTACTAAGCCGGTTTAATTTACAGACTTGTCCTGGTAACAAATCAACAACATCCTCGCAAAAACAGATAAATACCAGATCGTGTCAAATCAACAATCAGCTCAATCCAGCTAACTCAACAATCCACGTATGATGATCGCTTTGCGAAGTCTTGCTATTGTGTCTCCCTTTGTGCATTTCTGAGCCTGTTTACTTTGTTGGTCTTCACAGTATCAGTCTCAGCTTTGTGGATTTGACTTCTCCATCTTCTCTGCCTCTAAGCCTGTGATTCCTGATGGCTTTCAACTCCGCCTCATTGTGGCAAATACTTGAACACTGTTTTTTTTTTTTTTTTTTAATTTCCAGCTTGACTATTTAAAAAAGATGAGATATTTGAAAACACCTTAACATACAGCAAAAGAGCTAAAAGAGAGTCCAGTGAAGAAATGCCAATCTCTCTCTCTCTCTCTCTCTCTCTCTCTCTCTGACTGCACAAATTACATTTATATCATTTGTTATCAGAAAAACAGTTTTGTTGTCTAGTAATAATTCACTTTTTTAGCCTTTTTGACTCTTTAATATCAAGGGCAGGATCTTTTGCCCACACTGTTGTTACTCTTTGCAGTGACTGAGGCTGTAAAACTCTGAGAAATGCCACTGACAGTGTTTCTGCATCATGCAGCATCTGTAAACAGATCAGCTCTGCTAGCAATACAGCTCTTACTGAGCAGTTTTAGTCTGACAGCAGGTTCAGATTTGCTTTGTGCTCTTGTTGGTTTGTGGAGCAGTAGGAAGGACCTGTACCTGACCACGCCGTACATGACCAGCAGGTTTCCCAGCAGCCCCAGCGCGCAGATGGCGGTGTAAATGGCCGTGATGGAGATGGCGATGATCACAGACGTCCTGTCGCTCACTGCGCTCTGCTCTGTGCTCCTGTTAAACGGAAGTTTGGTTGGTTCCGAAAAGTTATTATTATTGTAGCCCATGACTCTGTACCGTTCATCAGACGCGCTCCCGGTCACTGCTGCAGGATCCATGAGGCTCCTTGAGCGCTTTAAATGCAAGGGATGGAGCAGGGTTGGAAATGAAGTGCTGCTTTCCCGAGGTTATAACTCAGAAATGAGATGAGATGCGCGTGCATGAGCGTGCTCGCTCTCGGTAACGCGCCCAGTGCGCTACCGTGAGCTTCTACATGCACGCGCTTTAGAGGAGCTCCGTTTGCGCGCACGAGCAAACTGTCCTAGAGTGAAGCAGCTCTGATCCACAGGGATCACATGGTTCCTGCTGCTTTCACAGGGATGGACTCTTCCAGTGTTTGTTTCACTGGGACCGAATTCATAGCACAGTTTCCCAGCCTGGACCTGCACATTTTAGTGTTTTCCCTCCTCCCAAAACACCAGATTCAACTAATCAGCTCGCTCACCTTCCTGAGTTGACTCTGAGTAACACTGAAATGTGCATTACAGGAGGTTCTCCAGGATCAGTGCTGGAAACCTGTGGAGTATAGCACTTGGAATGTGTTTGGTTCAATACAAAGTCACCTAAATATATGAGCCGATTTCCAATGAACTCTAATTGCCAGTGAGTACCAATGAACTCTACTTGTGCTTTTTAATAACATGATTTGTACAATTTATTTCCATTCAGCCATACCCATGCTGAAGGAGGTTTGACTAACGCTTGTTGCCAGGGCAGTGAACAAGGACATACAGAATATGTGGAGCAAGAAGTGCAGATTATTGATTAGCTCAAAGCAGTCACAGAATCATCACGAATCATCCCTTAAGTCAGATCATAGCAAGTTTAAAAACAAAACATTAGGGCTTTGACCCAAATGTTATACCGATGGGAACGTTCCCGACTCTGATTATGAAATGATCATGCCCCCTGTTCTGCACAATTTAGCGTTTACTCTGCAGTAACACACCAGATTCAACTAATCAGCAAATCCTTCTGGATATTTTAACCTGCTATTTACAGTAACAAACAGTATGTCAGAATAGTACATCCACAAAATGTTAAATGTTGGCCTCATATATTTCGGCATGCTATTTAGAACAAAGGTATGTAGTTTGAGATGTAGCCTAGCTAGCTGGAGTTGGTTTTCTACTGAATACAACAATATTCAGTAGAGTCTGATAACATTCCCATTGAGTAAAAAGGAAAACTCAACTGTTTGGTCGGCTGCTTGCTTTATATCTTTAATAAGAAATAGTAGCTCCTCAACTGTTGCTACAGGTATAGAAAAAAGCTATTAAAGAGCTAAATAAAGAGCTGTGCTGACCACAGAAATACAGCCTGGTCCAAGGTTTTGAATCTTCCTTCAGTGTACACGATGCATCATGGAGCAGTAAATGAGGGCTACACACAAACACTAGAGACATCGATGAAGCATGTAGGTAAGCTCTAGCCATTCAGCACAAATTACATGCTTGAGTCCTTTCGCTGGTGTGAATGATGCCAAAGCCTGTAACAGGTTGAACTAAAGATTTGTTTCTATATCAGATCATTTTAATTCTGAGCAGTTTAACCTAAATCTAGAAAGATGCAGTCTGTCATAGAATATCATCTGTTTTAAATCAATGAGGAAATGTCTCACTATAGCACAAGGACAAACACTCCACGCTGTAAATATAATCATTCTGATTCCTGATTGCATAAAATATCAGTTTCTTGCATAAGGCGTAGTTTCTAACTTCAGACATGGAGGAAAAAAGCCACGAAACTGACACCTTAGAAAGAAACTGGCATTTGAAAATACCTCCTACAGTGATAAGGTGATTTTGTGAAAAAGCCTGGGAAAGCAGACCTATAATATTTATTAACTCAGAACAGGATTTAATACAAGCTCTGTTATGGGTGGAAGATTTCTTTTCCTATTTAGTACTTGCGCTCCACCCAAAACGTTCCACAGCAATGTCATCTAGGCTCTGACCTATTGTATAGGATGAGGTACATTTTTAACTATGACTGATTATGACGAAACAAATATTTTCCATTATTCACGTGTTATGTCTGTCAATTTTGCATACTTTGTACACACGTATGACTAGAAGGACCATGATTTTACCTTAAACAACATGTTTACAGTCAGTACACCTTATTTAAGCACTTCTTTAACTTTTCCTTTATCCATATTCATAAGATCAGCTGCGCTCCGAGACGCTAGTTTGGTGGAGGAGTACATAATTGTGTTTATCATTAAGAATGATATGTGATTCTCTTCCAGAGATCTCTTCTGTACTTCACTGGGTGAAGGAATGATGCCCATTAGATGGTAGATGTGGCCGGATAGATTGATGCTGGGTGAAAACACATGATGCTATACCGCTGACACAGGGGGTGATGGATCTCTATTACACATCATTTAGAGTTACATACAAAATCTATTATATCAAATGTATGAATACTGCAGGTCTACAACCATCTCTCTCTTTTTGTTTTGCAAATTCTTTAGACAAAAGAGTATTGCCTGTGTGCATAAGACAACATAATACACATATAACAACATATATAACAACATGTATATAACAACATATATAACAATATTTGCCTCACACCTCTGCGGTTGGGGGTTCAGATCCTGTCTCCGCCCTGTGTGCACAGTTTACATGTTCTCCAGGGGTGATTTGGGGGTTTCTTCTAGGTACTCTGGTTTCCTCCCCCAGTCCAAAGATGGCTTGTCCATAGTGTGTGTGAGTTTGTGTCTCCTGCCTTGTGCCCCAAGTCTCCTGGGACAGAAGACTCCAGGCTCCCCCACGACCCTGTGTAGGATAAACAGTACAGAAAATTATATATCCAAATATGTTCATATTTGATGCATAAAAACAAGTGGCTCTGTTTTGTGTGGCGGACATTGTGCTGGCGTGATTTGTCCCCCTGATAATGTCCCCATCCACAGAGTACAAGGGCTCACTGGAGGGTTTGATGAAAATTGATGTAAATGAAAATGATGTAAAGCCTTTACTGTTACCAAGTCTCAAACCATCTGAACATATATGGGAGATTTCGGAGTGATGTTTAGACCACCATCATCAAAACACCAACTGAGGGAGTATCTTTGGAAAGAATGTTTTTCATCCATCCAGAGACTTGTAGAATCCATGGTTACTTCCAGAGATTTATTTATTAATTTACCTTCATTTATTGTTGTGAATTTTGTTGTGAAACTGTTAGGTTTAGTGAAATGTGATGTATGGTATGTAATAATTTCAGACCCTGTAAACATTTGATTATTATTGTTATGCTTTGTGATTTGTGTAAATTATTTGATTTTGGAAATTGAATTGAAGTGTTTTCGAGCGTTTTGTAGTATAACGTTGCTTTTGAAGAATGAAAAAAATTATTAGGTTTAAGCAACAGTGCAACTAATATTATAGCGCAAATACTTCAACTGCCAGTGGCCATTATTGATTAATGTAAAACATACAGCTAGCAAAGTGCACTCTAGTCTTCATTTCAGGTCCTGTGCCTTTTATACTGCCATTGAGCAGTTCCTGGAAATGATCATTATAAACCTCAAAATCAGTTAAAAACCTGTCCACAAAGCACATTTGTAGTTTTTTCAAGTGTTAAAAGAATATATTGAGATGCAGATGACGCAGTGTGTCTGAGGGCCCACTCATGAGGAGGCAGGGTCCTGGCTTAATTATCACTAATGTGAGGGACAGAACAAACCACGAATACTATTAACATCTAATTATTTTCCCTGCAGAAAAGGTATTGAATTCAGCTTGTAGGGAGCTCTACAGAAAAAAGCCCCTCAAGTCACTCATTTTGAAAGGGCTTTGAAACTTTACACTGTATTTTGATGTGATGGAAATAGTCTGCCACTAATTATCTAAGTTATATAGGGTTAGTAGACATGCTAAAGGCCATGCTAAATACTCGTTCACATGTAAGCAATCTAGCTTTTAGTTTATTAGTTATTATTACAGAAATCCTTTCCATCCTCTAAAACTGGTTTTACATTAAATTTAGTCTTCAAAGTAAAGCTCAGATATTTCTTTTGTAGTATTCTGTTCTTGATGTGGGAATTTGAATTCTTGCTTATGTTGATTAGGTTTTGTGTTTCTATATTTATTTTTTTAATGAAATATATTATTCACTGCTATATTCTTCACACATAACTAGTTTTTATGCTACAATGTGAATTTATGAATTTCATCTGCCCTAAATGGCTTTTTCCTTTGTTTACATTAATTAAATTCCAGTGGAGAATGTAATTCCTCCTGTACAAATAACACTAATGTATCTGTATGCAATATCCCACAGGGCTTAGCTGCAGTGGTGGTATTACCCAGGGAGGAAACAGAGCATTAGATAAGGAGATGGATGACACTTGCCTATGGGGAGTTATTAGCTCTTTCTTCTCTGATTAGAACAGCATTATCAGCAGCAAAGAACACACAAAGCTCCCTGCTTCTTATCCTGTCATGAGCATGTCCACGGGGACACGTCACTCTCTCTCTTTATAGCAATTTGTTATGCGATTATTTTATTAGTTACACAGATTTTGCACATGTGCCAGAAGCCACAGAAAGCCCTGCACACAAGCTTGTGTAATGTTCAGCTTTGCAACTCTGATTGCCCACACAGCAGACAGTTGAATCACTCCCACATCAAAACAAAATGCTCCTCAAGTGGGGAATTTCATTAGACAGCTCGGTATGTTTGATTTATTTATTAGTCTATCCTGACCATTTTTGTATTATTAGGTTCAGCAGTTGATCCACTGGCATGTAAGACATGATGCACACATAAGAAATCAAACAAAAGAAGGAAAGGGAATATGTTCATCCAGCTTTATGGTTGTACAACCCTTTATGCAACAGTAAGCCATAGCTCAGATTATAATAAGTTATTTGCAATTTCATAAGTCAATATGCTTGCTCTGGGAAGTAGTAGCTCAGTGTTTAAGACCTTGGACTACTGATTAGATGGTCATGAGTTCAAATCCCAGCACTGCTGGGCCCTTAAGCAAGGCCTTTAACCCTCAACCACTCAGTTCTATAAACTAGATAAATGTAAGTTGCTCAAGATAAAGATGTGTACCAAATGTTGTATTGAAATTATAACTAGTGAGTGAATAAAGTGATGGCATAAACCAAGGCAGCTAACACAAGCAGAATTTCATAACAATATACTATTGACTGTATGAGCTTAGCTAATACTTGAAGTAGTTTGGTAAGGTTAGCCAGTCATTCCTTTCTAAACATACACCACCAACAGAATGTGCAGAGCATAAAAGAGCAGACGTCTCCATTCAGATGGCTAATTTACTGTGTCAGAGCTAGATGAAAATCATGGAGGGAGGAGTTTCTTTATGCTCTGTTGAGGGCAAATGTTGCCTGCAGTTTACCATACATTTTCAGGAAGTACATCACATGAGCATGTCAGCTAGCTAGCAAATGGTAGCTCAGTCAGTCATGACTCAAAGCTCTAAAATCTTTTCCTGACAACAGTAAAATCAATATAATTGTCAAATTATATGACTACAATTTAGGGTTTTACACATTAATTATAAATGCTGTACTTACCAATTTGAGCTAGCATTCAATGTAATGTCTTACTTTCATGTAGCATCCGTCAGCGTGCATGTTCCCGTCATGAAAATCAACCAGTATGGGTGGATGAGAAGCCGTCCGACTGGCACTGTCTACTGCACGTGCTGTGGCTCCAATTTTAACTTACTGCGCAAACTCAATCAGGATGGTGTCAATCAAAGTCAGGAGGAATTTGACTAAAGTTAGTCTTCAAAACCACATAATGGGAGTTAGTGGTGCCGTGTTGTCCACTTATATATATAGTGAAATTAAAGTCAGACAAACTGATGCATGAAACTACTTAGAGACTAATGCAACCGCATTAATGGAGAGATTGGATTTCTTTACTCCAATCCTGAATTAATTTCACTGATTTCTTCCTTTAAATAATCAAGTTAGTTGTCAAAACATTAATTAAGAAACCCAACCTTGACCCATGTGAATGTTCAAACTTTAGGCCAATATTAAACCTCCCCTTTATCCCCAAGAACATAGAAAAGGTTGTAGCTCAGCAGCTAAGCTCATACTTGCATAGGAATCACATACATGAAAGCTTTTAATCTGGAAAAAAGAGAAGTGCATGACTAGCCTTGAAACCTTGCAGGTGCAGGGAAAGGAAACAAGGTCAGGAGGAATTTGTCACCTTAAAAGTATTTTAAGTATAAGTACTCTAAGGTCCATTTGGACTAAGAATGAATGGGAGATAGATCCTTACGATACTAAGTCACTAATCAAGTGCAAACATATTTAACAAATGAGATCCTGATGCTCCACCTCTGTTTGGAGCCTCGCTCACCTGAAAATCACTTGCTGCTGCTGAAGATGGCCCCACACAGATAGCCTGCAGATCACCATAGGTTACTGTGGATGGTACCACATGGACACCCTAAAGATGGCCGTGGATGTTCTTTCTTGGATAGCCTAAAGAGAGCAATAGCTAAGATTTACACTCAAGTCTCAAGTCTTGACACAATTTATCTGATGGACTCAGTGCTGTATATGGACTACATGAGCAGAATAACTGTAAGCAACTATGAATAATAATAATGGCTGTTGTGAAATCAAAGGAGTGAGCTGAGGTCTATAAACATCAGGTTTCTGGTTGCCTGGAAGCACGACTGAATAATAAATGTTATACTGCAATGAGGGACTACGTGAGATCAATACGCCATTTGACGAAATGAATAATGTACTGAAATGAGAGTAATCAGATGTAATGAGGTTCTGGTGAAAACAAGTTTGAAAATGCAGTGTAGTCAATCATGTCACTGTGTCTGTAATACACCCACTTCAACTCAATATGGGCTGGTAATTAGCTGAATAGCTGACTCAGGTGTTGGGAGCAGAGAAAACACTCAAATGTGCAGGACAGTGGGGTGATCCAGGATTAGGATTAGGATTGGGAACCTGTGCAGTAGTAGAAACTGTGGGACAAAACCCTAGTGTTTTGCTGTGGTCTGACTTGAATGATTCTGGGATGATTGATTTGGGCCAATCAATAATCTGCATTTCTTGCTCTATCCATACTGTACATCCCTGTTTGGTACTCTGGCAACAAGTGTTCATTGAACCAATTTCAGCATAACTATGGCTCACTTGTGAATGGAAATAAATGGTAGGAATCAGGATTTGCACTCTACACTATCCACAATAAAAACCCATTGTGTGCGGGGATCATAACAAAATCTGATAAAATGTCGAGGGGCTAAAGCCACCCACTGGATTTAATCTCCTACACAGCATGATAAAAAATAGTTTTGAGTTGAATCTGGTCTTTACAGGATGTACAGGCAAGCCAGTTCATGTACACTCCTCATTTTATCTTCAAGGAGCAAAAACAATTGGGGAAAATTCTGACTATACTGTAACGCAACCAGAAACATGAACTATAGGAGATTTTTCACAAGTCCAAGGGAAGTGCTGATTAATCAGTATCTTACAGATGAGATGAGAAAACACTATCAGCTACCTACAGACATGACAGAGCAACATTCTTCTTAGATGGTAGCTCAGGCTTTTGTAAAATCAAGCTTGATGATATCTAATCTTCCCATCCAGCGTGTATTCACACTTCACACCGTGTTCCCGGGATAAGCTCCTGATCCACCATGACCAAGATAAAGCTGTTTCTGAAGAGAAAGGCAGATTAACTATTTGAATGCATAGAAAGTGTTGACGCTTGCAATGATGACATCTGGGAAATGCCTAAAAGGCAGCATGACTATAGATTAAGGCAAATGATAAAAAGCTAGAGCAAAGAATTTGAAGGAAAAAAGAGAAGTGCTTGCCTTGAAACCTTGCTTCTTTAAAACCTCTTAACTCCGCCTTCCAAGGAAAGGGTGCAGTGAAATTATCTGTACACACTGACGCACTGAATTAACTGTAAGTAAAACATTATTACACTTCTACATCACTTGCTTAAATGTTGATGTTTTAAGCTCAATAAGATTCTGAAGGATGTAAGATCAAGGAAACAAGTAGGTATCATGTTTTGGGATGCATCTCCGGATCACAACAAAATGAAGGGAATCTCAAAACTCCCAAAAACAAAACAGTAGAAAGATTTTTGGGACTTTGCAAAATTTATTTGTGAATGTGTCACTGGGCCAGTGTGCGAGCTTACAAGAGTTGATGTCTTGTGGCAATAACAAGATGAAGATCAGCAGGCTGAAATGGACAAGCTGAAACCTGCACACAAGGTGTTATGATATAACCTTTTCAGCTCTAATTTCTGAAGCTGCTTCAAAAATTGTAGCAGCCTCGCAACCACCTTATCCCAAGAGTACAGACTAGCACTATACACATCACGTCAGTAACAGTTCTGTGTGAAAAGAAAAAGCTTTCAACAGCTTGTGTGTGGAAAAGAGATTGAGGCTACTGAGACAGAAAAGTGTGGTGGGTCACACTGAAAGGAGCCAAGCTGCAAAAGGACTACAAGCATACTGGATTCTCAGAGAGGAAATTTCAGTGATAAATGGAATACACTTTAAATGAGAATGCACTGTTGTCCCAGAGGCAATAAAAGACGAGATGCTCAGCAATCAATTTCTTATGCTATAGCAGCACACTCCTACAAACAAAGCAAGATGCATACAATAAAATACACAACTACAAATGCGGATAGAATGATAAAGTAAGAAATATGAAGTATGATGTATATTTAAGGTATGTCCAGCATAACAATAAGGTGTCTGATATATGATAAAATAATATCTTGTAGGAAACAAACTGTATAAAAGCTGTATGAGAGACAGATATCAGTCACCTTCTACAGTTGAGAAAAATGTTTTTGAGGTGTTTCGTGTCTGTAGTCTGCTTTTCGTGCACAACACTGATTGCACAATAATAGTCACGCATACAGTTAATGTTTGACAAGCTTCCTTTGGAGAGAATCATAGCACTGAGTCATCTCCTGTAATGTCTAACCAGATAGATTACACCATAATTCCAACTGCAGTTCCAATTACGCCTGGTGAAATTTAGGGGCTGTTCTCGGGAAGGGCTTCTTTCATCCAACCAATTTCCAAGCAATTTCCAGTCACAAGATGGCATCTAATAGTTAATATTAATGTGAAACCATCCATTTTCCATTATCCCAGGGGACTCGGGGACTCAGGGCACAGGGTGGGGGACAGGGTGCTGCACACACACACTCACTCACACTACAGACAATTAAGAGATGCCAGTCAGCCTGCACTGCATGTCTTCAGACTGGGGGAGGAAACCCCTAAAACACAGGGAGAAAAAGCAAACCCTGTGAGCATGCCACTCCGCAGGACTGAACCCCCAACCCCGGCGATTCAAGGTGAAACCACACAACCTTAAAAATCAACTTCACCGTCTCCCTCACTGTTTCTAATTCCTGGAAAATGTCTGTTCCAGACTTTTGAAACTACTTGAAAAGGTTTGGTCCTGATTGCACTCAACTGAATTTCTAATGTCAGAAAGATTTTTTCTATATACGTCACCTCACTTTTTTTTGGTGCAGAACAACCTATTTGGTTTTTCCCTTTGCACAGAGATTTTAAATTCATTCTTCACATAATGGTTTATACAAATAGCACAGCCAGTTGAACTGATCCAATTCTACTATTGCAGCTACTGAAGCTTTTTATAACATGGTTGCATGTTGGTAGATATTTTTACCATTTGCATCATATTGTTCATAATTATTATAGTAATAGTTTGGACAGTTAGTTATTGCTTTGGGCAAACAAACAAACACCAATCACTCAAAACACCAGTTAATCAAAGTAAACTAAGTAAAATAATATACTTCTTTAATGATTTTTAGCCTAATGAATAAATGAATGTAATTATATCTTTTATTTATACAGTTCATATTTAGCAATCCAAACATTTATTACTTTACAGGCTAGAAGTCTAATTTAGGTCTGTTATGATGAGAGTCCAGTGAGAACAGCTATCATTTATCTTCAGCAAGATTTGAAGAGGGATGTAGAAGGAGAGCTTTACTATAATTGAGACCACAGTTCATTCGGTTGGATTTATTAGATTAATTGGAGCGTAATTATGAAGCCCATATCCATCAGAAAATATCGACAAATATCTTCTGAGTGCCAGCGCCTCATCTATCTTTATGAAGTGTGTTTATGGGAACAGCTGTGTAATTGGTGAGCATGTGGATTAGCAGGAGTCTGTGGGAGGGTGGAGGATGTTCTGGGGAGATGAGGAGAAAGGATGTACACCTGTATTTTATTTCAATGCCCTATTTCTTTCTCTCTCTCTTTCTCTCAGCAGTGAGATGAGTGTGTGTGGCCATGAGTTGAGCAGCATAAGAAGTGAGCGAACTGCATAGAACTGCCTGCGGACCATGCCAAGGGGCACGAGCACCACTGAATAAAAGCTCACGTTCTTACGTTGGGTTTGCTGTGTTCTCCGAGCGGCGCGCTGCCGAGACTGTTTCAATTCGAATTGTTATCAATATGTGAAATTAAAACCCCTCCCTTATTCTGTGGTTAATTTAGCAGCTATAACAGCAGCTCTGATAATAGATCTGCATGTAATTCTAATGTATTATCGTTGCTATAGTAACAGCTCATTCACAGGGACTTGTATGGCAGATGCCCGACATAAACTAAAACAAATAAGAAATGGATTTAAAAACGTGTTGTAATTTTAACAAAGAAAAATGTAGAATTGCTGATATGGTGAGGTTTAATGTTAGAAGACTTTTATCTCACATTTATAGAAGGATTCTCTCTGTGGTGTTTTTCCTTACTTAGAAATCTATACTACTCTACTCAGTGACTGCTTTGCTCTAAACAATACAGGATACCATAATACAAGAGTGATGGTACATCTGATGTACAGTACTGTGCAAAAGTCTTAGGCACTGTATATATTTTTTAGTACAAACTTTGTTATAGATGTTTATTTTCTGACTTCTACATTATTGATTCAGTACAAAAACATTTTAGATTGCAAACAGTAGTTTTCCAGCACAAAATGAAATGTTACAGAAAAATGTTTGTATGTCAGTAAAGAAAGCAGCAGATTCCATAAGAGACACTTTTCAGATAAAAACATAATGAAGGCTGCTGGGTTTCGCTGCAGAAATAAGAAGCGAGTCGACAGTCAAAGTCTCCAGAAGAACTGTGGCTGCTTCTGCAAGATGCTCAGTAACACTTCCAGCTCATTTCCTTATAAAACTGCACACACTGCACCTCAGATACTGCTTTATTTATTTAAAGTGAAGGATCGTCACATTAAATACTGACTTTGTTTCATTTATTACTGTTTACTGCTCTTTATAGTATTTTTTTTATGTAGAAACATTTAATTTCATTATTTTTGAAGGCGTTTTTACGCTACAGCATTTCTTTGCACGTGACTAAGACTTTTGCACAGAACCGTACATCTGTGTGAGTGTTTATTACCAACACCACCAATCACCAATCACCAATAAATGCAGATTTACTTTAATGCAATAGGATATAAAATATTCGAATATTAGCGTACAAGTGTAGAGATTTTCACAGACAATCTAAATTGTGGTACACTTACTAAAGTACAGCTTCTTCCTTTCTAAGAAATAAAATTCCCAAGCTGTATTTTTGCTAGGATCTCTGCAATCTAGCTAGACACACTCAATTAGCAATATTATTAAAAGCTAAAACAGTATTTTATTCACAATGAAGGAAATGTATTTTGAAAGCATTTTGTAAGCAGTTTATACTTTAATGCTATTGTCAGGTGGATACTGTGGATAAACACCAAATCCTGAGGTTTCAGGGATAAAAGAGGATAATTCCACACTGAGTCGGTTGTTTGGTGCAGAGAATAAGAACGAGCCAGAGAGCATAGTACTTATTAAGGCTCAATATAGAGACAGGGGCATTATTAGCTCTGGCTTGCGTCTTTTGGTAGCCATGGGTGCAACGGATGTATTCCTCACGCATGATACTGCCATTAGCTGAAAAAGAACAGAGATGTCTCCTACGTCTTGTATTTATTCAGCAAGTAATGCAAACTGAAGTGCTATTAAACATGGTACAGTAAGTACTTATAGACCACAAAAATACCTTCAGCATCAATATAAATACAACTTTATTTACTCTAGGCATCACTCGATACTTCACATTATTACTGTAGCGTATATGAATTCAAACAGCCTTTCAAGAAATGTTAATACTAATACTAATGCCTCACAATAATCAAATTCATTTGTTATTTTTATTAGTTTTATTGTTATTATTTTATTAATTTACGCAGAGCTTTTCAGCTTCGTCGTTTAAGTGTTGCTCTAGCATGTACAACAATGTACATTGTGGTTTTGATTAATACTCCAAGGAAAGCACAAATTTTACAAAAAATTCTGTGTTACAAGTGGATTTCCAACTTTTTTTTTTTTAGTTTAAGTTTCACTTCAAATCATGCAGTTAATGTAAGTGGTAGAAAAATTAAAAAAAAAAATTTATTTCCTAAAATTATACAGGTTGCATTTTCTATTGTATGGCATTGTTTGATTTTTTTAACTCCAGTAGTCAATTAAGCCATTACAATTAATTTGACTTTTAAAAACCGCATACTGCAGTATAATCTACATTTAAAAAAAAGAAGAAGATCCCAAGTGTTCACTGTAGATGGAGCTTTGAACAGGAATCAGCAAAACTGAAAAATATATAAATAATTATTAAACAATAGACATGGATAATCAACAAACCAAACACTATATTTATGCTTCCGGATCAATGAATGTATCAATGACTAGTGAACTCAGGGAAAAGTGCAATGAAAGCAACATGGAAAAGGCTGATAATGGTAACATTAACAGGGCATGACAAATGCAAAAAAAAAAAAAAACTGATTAAGGCATATTTAATGAAAGCGATGATAACGTTTAAATATCAGGAATAAACCACGTTTCTCTTTAAACTAGACTTAAACTCCTTACCTTCCAGCGGTTTCCGCACTCATTGCACAGCACAAATGTGGTCATCGGCTCATCAGCACTCCGAGTTTGCACCTGTGCAATAACAGACTTATACTGAAGATGTGCTTTTACATTTATTTGAAATGCTTGGAACAAGATCTAAGACATTTAGCAATTCCTACTACTTCAACACTAAGGTCCTTATTGTAATGTTATAAACCAATTAATTGTTCTGTGTGTCTGAATTTTTTTCTAGGCTTTCCAACAGCATCACTGTGTCAAAGCATAAAATAAGAAACACAAACAAAACTTTCTAAAACATTTAGCTTACCAATCATTATTATACTGTATGTTAAAATTCAATATATTCTATATAATATTGATCCTTATGGCAGAGGAAATTTTTAATTAAGTGTTTTATGTTTTTAAAAAAAAAAGAACATAGTACCTGGTTGTATGTGCAGTTCTTTTTCTTGCATTTGCCACACTGCAGCAGGTCAGTAACTGTGCCACCGGTCTTGGCCATCTGGTGCTCGCGGATGGCTTCCTGAGTCAGAATGTTCCTCAGCTGCTTCAGCTCATCACTGGCCATTTCCTACCTCACAGAGAACATTACAGATCCAGTCTAAAATGACTCCACAACTGCTACCAAGGCTGCCAGCACTACCAGGAACTTTATAACCGAGACGTAATGCCTAAAAAACATTTTGGCTATATTCCTGCTCCCAGGTCAAGATCATGAAAGGATATCAAAACTAAACATTAGTTCAGGTGTGTGGAGAGTTTGGATAAAATAAAATATTGATAAAATATTTTGATAAAAAAAAAATATCTATAAGATATAATATAAATAGTGTCTGGGTGGAGAACCTGCGGAATGAGTTTAAAATCTCTGACCTAAGAATTGAACAGCCAGGATCAAATATGTTTGCCATGAACACCTGAATGACAAACTATAATAACAGTTCAATACATAAATAATTCACACACACCTCCGCAGTCATGGTGGCTATGCGACTCAGCTCGATGGCTCCTCCCAGGACATTCTTGCGTAAATTTGGATTCTTTGGATCTTTAAGGTTGCTGATGCGGCTACGTACTCTGTTTTTATATTTCATATCTGTGGCTTTAATCTCCTGGTAGACATTTAAGGACACAAGGTCAGTTAAGGAGAAATTAATGTATAAATCTCTCGCTGAAGAGTCTTCACGTATGTAACTGGAGCAGCATGACAATAACGGCCAATTCTTCAGTTCTTTATTTCATATCCTGCCATCTGACTTTTGACTGATAGCTCTGCTGCAGCTCTGTCTCACATCACACTGTGGCCACCATTCTACCTACAACACCACATAAATATCTCCTGTTTAACAGTATTAGATTTCCAACCAACTGATCATTACTCTCCTTAAAAGATATTTCAGAACCAATGTTAAGTAGCAAAGCCATCAGTGCTACTTAGTAGAATCTCAAAAGTTCAAATGTAAGCGATCTACTGAAAACTCACTCAAATTTGTTTCTACAATCACTTTCAGTGTCTTGACTAGATTAAACAACCAATAAACAAATATACCATAAATAAAAAAACTCATGATATAATAGGTATCTTTAAAATACTATTAATTTAAAGATTATTGAGAATAATTTTCATGTTTTTAAAGGATATGATCCTCAATTTCAGCTGCCATGGCATCACAGTTTGCTCCATAATATTTGTAGTCATCTGTAAAAATAGATAGATAGATATATAGATAGATAGATAGATAGATAAGGGGGGAAGAAGGCTCCCACTTGATAATGATCTACTACTACTTAAGTTCATACTCATAAAATAGCTTAAGTGATACGTTGTGGTTGTACATTTGTTTTTTCTGTGTTTTACTACCATCTGTGCGTAGTGCAGCTGACAGCATTTCAATGCACTTGTCCCTGATGGAGTCCCCAGTGAGCAGGTGAGGGGAGAGAGGACCGCCAGCAGGGCTAAAGGAAGGGGACAGAGGGGTAGTCGGGGTGCTGGGTGTCTTCGGGGTCTCAGGTTTACTTTTTCTGTTCAGATAGAGATAAAAATCAAGATGATATTGTACTAGATCATTACTGTTTCTCTTATTGTTCCACTGACTCTGATATGCATCTAATACAGTATTACTGTGAATTTGAGTGTACTGACATCTGTGTTGAGCTGGGCACCACAAACTACTTTCATCACTTGCTAAAATAGCTCTCTGGTGTATAAATGTGATATGAATCAGACACAGTGTATTTTCCAAACATAGCCCTGGCTGCTAGGAGCCAATAACCGCCAATAAAAGCCAAGTTGGATTTCTGTCCCCAGATCTCATGTACTTTTTGGTTTCAGATCTCACTCCAGTCTAACCACATGCTGTGCAATTACTGTTATGTCTAATCTAACACACTTGATTAAACTTATTCACTAATTACCAAGTAAATAATGAGCTCATTTCAGCACGTTAGACTATAAACCACAGAGCAACGACACCTAGGACTAGCAACAGGAAGTACAGCGATTTTACCTAACACATGCGCAACACTCAGAACATCACCTTAAAATTTTGCTAGACAAAAAAATGTGACAGAAAGGAAGGAACTAGATATAAAGTGTACCTTCCATCATTACTGTCCGTGGACACCTTTCTCTGTATAGCTCCAGGGAGAGTCAACTTAGGGCCATGAGATTCTCTCCTGGAAGTCACAAGCAAACAAACCTGATCCATTAGAGATTTCTGAAAATTAGTGATAAGTACAGTGTAAAAGTGTGTGTCATTCTTGCCTTTCCTCCAAGAGCTTCTTAGGCAGGGGTGAGCTTACAGACTTTGAGTTACCCGAGTCCCTTCTGTGTGAAAAGTAGGTTTTATATTATCTGCCCTAAACAGTAACATTTGCTCTAAAGATTAAAAAATTGGCAATCAAAAATAGTTTGAGGATAATACTGTACCTCTGAGGTTTGGAGTCACTTGACTGCTGTCGTTGGCCAGACTTAGAGTCAGTGGAGTCTTTCCTGAAAAAAGAAAAACTGAGTTTTAACGGAAGCTTCTCATTTATCCTAAATTAATTTCAGAGGAATTAGTTTAAACCTCATGTCACACTTGATGATGTTTCTGGTCAGACCTTTCTTTCTTTGCGTCGTTAACTGGCTTTTTCGGAGGCTGCTGACTGAAATCCGAGGAATCCCTTCTGGAAAAACAATACGAAACTATCAATATAATGAAAATGTAATATGAAAAAACTTAACTGGAATAAATGGAGCTATTTTTTTTTTTTTTTTACTATAACCATCCACAAGCTGTGGAATCACAGCCAGACTAATTCATGCACTGATACTGCCCTCTGTCTTTCATCCATAATGCACACATCTATGTTCCAACCTGTCTTTCTTCATGTCTGTAGACAGTCTTTTGGCTTGTTTACTCTCCCCCAGATCTCTGCTGACATGGGAGCATTATTTGAACATTTTAAATGAGAACCAAAATTTACCTTTTCACCACATGCATTCTCTTTCCTGCTAAAAAATATACATTTCTACGTAGATCAGGTCATTCACAATTTTTTAATTAGATCAACACGTTGAACACACGCAGGATAACAGAATCCAGCTTTTATTTTTGGAGCACTATTGCTAAGACAAACTAATAAGCTACAAGCTTCAGACCTGTGTTTCTTATGTTCAGATATCATCTGCTGTGCACTTCGTTTTGGTGCTGGCATTTCTTTTCTACATTTATCATGGGGAGAAACAAACCTATCGTGAGAAAATCACAAAAAATATCTAAAAACCACAGTCTGTTCAGATAAGCAAATACGGATCCTGTCTGGTTTCCAGCATGCTAAAAATTCAATCATAACCTTTCTTTGTCTTTGCTTTCTTTTTCTTTGTCTTTCTGCATGTCTACGGAAGGACGCTTTGTAAGAGTAGAGGGATGAAGGTGGAGAGGAAGAGGAGGAAGAGGAGCATCAGGATTCACAGTCTCTTTCCTAATAACAACAACAATTCACTATTGATAAAAGCATAATCACAACACCACATATACTGCACTTTCTTCTTCTAGCCATGCAGAATGGTTATGTAACTGAATTAGTAATCACAGTAAAACCACAACTTGCAAGCCATTTATAGTACTGCACCAACTGCATCTTAAACTGGATGTACTGTTAGCAGCTAATTATTATTATTATTTTTGGCCTTTTTTTCTGTGTGGGTGGGTGGATAGTGTGGGGAGGGAGAGCTATTCCACCATTTTCTCCCCAATTTGGTGTTCCCAATTCCAATTCCCATCCATTAGCTAACTCTCCCCTCTCACACAACAGCTACCAAACAATTCTCCTTTGAGGCACATGAAGCCAGCCATCACACTGTCAAACTGCTGCTCATGCTGTGTCACGGGACAGCTGAACACACTCGGAGGAAAGTGCTATCTGCCCTCTTTCACATACATGAGCTCGCAGGTGCCCACGATTTCCTAGTGTCGCTATGATTTACAGGGCAGAGAGTGTATGCCATCCCTCCCACCCACACAGCATAGCTAGTTTTGACTCCTGGCCATGGATGGTTGGGGCATCATCAGAATTCCCAAGGATGGCAGTGAACACTTTGCTGTTATGCAACTTGGGAACCCAGAGCCAATTTCTTTTTATGGCTTTAATCACATGCCAGTATATTATTATATGCAATTATAAACTAACACTGAAGGACTGACTTATTTAATTTCCAGCCAAGTAGGGCAGCAAGATACATACAATATAGTGAGTAGATTCCATTGTGAATATCATGTATCGTAATATTGTTAGAAAACTGTTGTGGGTGGTGAAGAGTTGAGTTCTCCAACAATCCCAAATTACACCACCAGAGGTCACCACTGCCAGAATACTGATGTGTTACCCTAGTTACTAACAATCAAACTGTTTTCCACTCTCTAAACACAGTATTGTAGAGATTACCTTAAGACATTTTTCCAACTGCAGTCCACAATTCAATTTGTGAAAATTCTTCAGCAAATTAGTTTGTTTATCTTCAGGTTATGTAGAGTCCAAACCAGGAACAGATTTATATTTTAGCACCTGACAGAGCAACTGTAGTTGTTTTGCATTCACTGCATTTTATCAGTCTCTATTCTTTCCTTGGTCTGAGGATCCATGAGACGCCCTGGGCTGCTGCACCTTTACGCCTCCAACCAGTTATCTGACATTAGAACATGCAGTTAGACCATCTGGCTATGAGTTGATCAGAATCTGCTGCTGCAGTTTCCATAAAGAAAGTTCAGCCCCATGTTCTGATTTAGATACTACTTAAACAAACAAAACCAACCCAACCATCTAGTCATCACATTTCACAGACGTTCCAGTTTCCCTGGTAAAACCAGTTTAATCTGCCATGCAAATTAATAGAGCACATGAACCTCCTTCTTTAACTCTCTGACATCCCAGCTACCCTATCTGAGCCTTCCTGGACTCCTGGTGCCAGGGTAAATAGTTGTTTGACCTGGTTGGATGGGAGAGCTCCAGGGGATGCTTGCTCATACAGGACTTCCACTGCAACCAAACAGATAAATCTAGGCCAAGGAGTTCGGTCACAGATTTCACCACTAGAGTTCACTATATAGAATAATATGTTGCCGTTGTTAAAACTAATTTAGCAAAACTAAAGTTTCAAATCTGCAATCTGGTTTGATTAGACGATTTCCTGCTCTGCATCACATCTTTGCAAAGTCTTGTGTGTCTTATATAGTTTGTTTCTCCTGTTTTTTTATTTATGTATTTGGATTAGCCCTTTGCATTGTTGCAGCAGTTTGGATGTGTTTCTGTTTTTCAACTTTGTTTACCCTTGAATAAATTCTGCACTTGGATCCTCCCCAGTCATGCACCTCTGTTACGGTAGTACAATAAATGTAGCAATGTACTATAAGTAACCTACCGTGTTTCAAGGAAGGCTCAACAAGCCGGCAATAAACGTCTGAAAGCTGAAAGCTTCAGAACAGAAAAAACTTCTTCTAAGAGCCAAGAGTTACAGAATGCCCGGTTGATTGTCATTCTGATGCATTTAAAGGTCACGATAAGTAAAACAAAAGATCTCATTAAGTAACTTTTGTCTTTTTTATAAAGGGAAATAATAATAATATTGCAGTTCTGTAGGTTTTCTATGTTATTGTTCCATTGGCTTTATTAATGACTTTATTAATGACTAAAACAGTCCACATCTCCGAGGACCTCACCTGGTCCCTGAACTCCTCCTTTCTGGTTAAAAAGGCACAACAACGCCTTTATTTTCTGAGGAGACTGAAAAAGGCCCACCTCTGCTCCAAGACTCTCATGAACTTTTACCTCTGTACCATTGAGAGCATCATCACCAACTGCATCTCAGTCAGGTACGGCAACTGCACCGCAACAGACCGAAAAGCCCTTCAGCGGGTGGTGAAAACCGCCCAACGCATCACTGGCACTCAGCTACCCACCATCGAGAGCATTTACAATAAAGCGGCATTATCAAAGACGCCTCTCACCCAAATCACGGACTATTTACCCTCCTCCCATCTGGAAGGTGCTACCGGTGCCTTAGCGCCCGCACAAACAGACAGAAAAATAGCTTCTTCCCAGTGGCTGTTTCCACACTGAACAACTGATCACACTGTACACTGTAATATCTGTTTTCAGTTACTTACTTCACTGTTTATTCACCTTGCTTCTTTGCACTACATAAATTATAATGCAGTTTTTGCACTACTGTACTTACATACATGCATATATGTGTGTGTATATATATATATGTATGTATATATTCATTTGTATATTCTGTTCATATTCCTGTTATATTCTTACTTCACCACTGTACACTGATTGTACATACATATATAGATCACATTTATCCCTATTTATAATACTACTGCACCTCCTGTACATAAATCATCCACTCCCCTGTACATATCACCCTCATAGCTATATATCCTTACTTAATTTATTGTAAATATGCCACCTATGCACTTCTGGTTAGATGCTAACTGCATTTCATTGGCTTTGTATATGTACTCTGAACAATGACAATAAAGTTGAATCTAATCTAATCTAATCTAATCTAATAAGAAATGGATGAATGCGAATGAACTTTTGGGGAAAAAAAAAAAATAAAAATACTGAAAATGCCAGTCTCAATAATCTACTGTGTATGGTATGTGTTCCTCAATGGCACAAAAGAATCAACAGGATGTTATCAGCTGAAACCAAATCCTTGACCTCTTGGTGCATTTCCAAGTCCAATTGTGCTATATTTGCTAGAGGAGTAGTGATATTTGCATTGCTGTATTTCTTTGGCATCTAGTCGTTCATGTTTTAATACCTTCTACAACGTGAAAACGATGAGAAGTATATACCATCACTGATTGTACAATATTGGAGCATCCACAGTCTTCACCCAGTCTCCACAACAGGAACTTGTGGGAGTTCTATGTAGGAGTACTTTAGTTTTACATGCAGAGGCTGATGGTAGCAAAGCAGTTAGAAGCTTAAATTCTCATGAAAGGACAGAAAATTGACAGATTTGGTTATAGAAATCATACTGTGCACTCAAATAAAGCAACTGGAGACAGACATTATGTATCAGAAGGTTATTTTAAATTTCACTGTCATGCCTTTGTAAGTTTTGCACGAGTTCACAACATCAAATAACTTCTAGAGTATAATGCACCATTGCAAAAAAGCCCTGACCTCAGTTTCTTCATCTCTAAAACACATTGTTTCGGAGCAGGAGGATGCAGATGAAGAGGCAAAGGAGGAAGTGGGGCATTTTGATCTGGAGTCTTTTTTCTATGTGTAAAAATAAACAGTGTAATTCTGTTATTTGATACAGGGAAAAAATCACAATGTGCTATATATTTCTGGCAATGAACGCAGACCTTTTTTCCAAGGCAGACCACTTTTCTTTCACAGCAATGACAACATTATTGTTAAGAGCATGCAGAACCACATTCTGACCTCTCTTTAGGAACCTCTGGCCTTTTATGAGAAGAGGAATGATGAGAATGAGAATGCTGAGAGGTCAGAGTTTCTGGTGCCACTCTCCTGAAAGTAATACATACAATTTCTGGAAATTAAGACCTTATCTCATCTGTCCACTGTTTCTTCAACATGTTCTCACAGAGTTTGTCATTGTTTATGCCAATGATGCTGACCTGTCTTTCTTCACTTCAGGCTGCTGTTTACGAATATGAGCAGGAAGAGAATGGTGAAGATGAAGAAGATGAGGAGGACTCTGGGGATCGGGAGCCTCTCTCCTGTGTAATTAATTTTGTATTCAGCACCTCAAAAACACATGGCAGCAAAATGAGACAATAACTGAAGCAATAACTAGAAGACACAATATCAATAGCCCTTAAGACTCATAATACGCTTCTCAATCATATACAGTATACAGCTTGCCAAGTGAGAAAGGGCTCTTGACTGCTCGCTCTTTGTTTCTTCAGATACAAGCCTTAAAGAGTGTCAGTGACGATAAACAGGAAGCAACATCACATCAGAAGCATCTCCCTAAACACTTTCACTTACTATTTACAACGTACTATTATTCAGTAATGTTAAAGTATATTACTGCCTAATATACTTTGAGGCAAATTACTAAATAATGTTCTAAGACTTTAAGACATTAAACCCTAGAAACAGACTATTTTCTGATATAATATCTGCAGTATGCATCTGATGCAATCAGCTGAACAATAACTCTGTCTTACATGCAGGTTTTCAAGAAAGATCTAATCTATTTTTCTTTCTTGATGCGAATCGACACTTTGGGTGAGCAGAAGGTGAATTAATGTAAGCAAAGATAGGAGGAAAAATGATCTGCACCGCTCCTATATGATTGTGTTACCATTAATTTTGAAACCACTCACACAGTTAGTTGTAAGAGAGCAACATCATGCTATAGGGTACAGCAGGGCTAAATGTCCTCCGGAGTTAATCCAATACAAACCAATACAAAACCTTTATCCAAACACAGAGCTCAGTGCCCAGTGTCTGTGCCTTGAAGGATGTTTGTTGTTATTGGCCTTATTAACCTCAGCCACACCACCTTTAGCCCTGTGGTACTCTACCCTGAAGAACCAAAGGCTGCAGGGGTTTAATTATTCATACTGCATTACGCTCAAGTTAGTTAGAAAGTATGTGAATCTAAAATCACACATAAGCTAATGATTAGTTCTACATCGCACTAGAGTAACTATGATGATGAGTTTCAGGGCTGTTATTTACACATCCCAAACACATACACCAATTCAAATGTTTTGTGGTGTTGATCAACCACATATACAGTATAGTATCTCCTTCAACTGTTCAACTGTTATTTAATCATTAGCAAAACTGAAGAGAAACTGAATGCTAATGCCATGCACATCCTCTGAGAATTCCCCTAACCTGTCTTTCTTCACTTCCACTGATGAACACTTGGGAGGATGGAGAGGCGCAGCAGAGGAGGATACACTCGAATCCATAACACTCATCCTAACAGAACATAAAAACTCTTCAGCCCTGTGACTCCATTTCATCACTGAATAAATCAGGAGATCCACAAAAAAAAGGGTGAGCTCTCACCTCTCCCTCTCCTTTGTGTGATTACTGATGTGCTTTTCCTTTTTGTGGTCACTTTCTTGTCTTTCTTTCTTAAACAACACCTCAGTTTTCTCTTTTCTGTGCTTATCAACAGGTTTCTTGGGAGCGTTTAAACTGGATTTTGGGCTGATAAGACAAACAAGTTAGATTTGAATGTATATTCATCTTTTTTTTCTTCTTCTTCTTACTTAGTTTCAGTTCATGAAAGCCTGCATACAATACACAGACTGTACAGTTTCACTTTCACTTAAACCATGCAGATTTACTGGTTTAATGCTAGACTTACTGTACCTCGACTCTGTGTCTGGAGAAGGTCCACCAGGTGATTGTGTACTGGCCCCGCTCCCATTTTTCATTTCATTTGGTCTTTCAGCCTTCTGGGAATGGCTAGAATCTACACAAGCAGCATGATTATTTTACTTCTGTATCTTGCTAAACGTTTTGGACATTTTAAAACGCGGAATAAACAGTAGGCCATAAGATCAAATCTACCTAATAGCCTCTTCCAGTTTTTGATAAGAATCTTCGCAAGGGAGACGACATCCTCATCTCTGCAGTGCTTTCTTATTCCGTTGACAGACATACCAATTCTTGTGTCCTGAAATATAATCAAGAATGTACAAAATACACAGATTCAGTTATAAATAACTAAAAGAGTTTCCAGAGAATAACTGAATATAATCTTACGTTACTATATTTTCTGATGCATACCTTGACTAATGTTTTTTTCTGATTTATATCTTGGCTAATATATATATTTTTTTTCCTGATAGATAGCTTTACTGATCTTACCTGAAGCAACTTAAGGGTCATATTGAATTTTTGCAATTCTCTCAACAGGTCAAGAGCACCTTCCTGGGAAAAAAAAAAAAAAAAAAAAAACAGAAAAAAGAAAATGAAGAACCAGTGTTTTTACAACTGACACAGCCATAATGTGATCATCCTGAATTCAGTGACTTATCTAAGAGTGGTTAGTGTTTAATCAGTTCCTTCCTCCATCTTGTTGTTAGGGCTCAGTGACACCAGTGAAGTGAGTAAACATTCATGCAGTGTGTCTGTGTTTGTGTGGGGGGAAAGGGCAAACGCAAGACACTGCAGAAAGTTTTCAAAAGACAAATAATGTCCAAGAACAATCCTCAGCAGTCTTGTTGTAGCCTACAGTTCCACATTTGTTCATGTTCCAGTAGCAGGAACAAGCCCCAGGCAGCAGCTGTACAGTCCTGTACAGGACACCTGTTCACACTCCCAAAGCACTGCTGCTCCCTACTTTACAACAGCTTCCCAGTGTGCATGCAGTACACGAGAACAAAATGCACGACGAGTGGCGTAGCAGGAAGCCCCAGAAGTACGACACGCGTGGAACCCTTGAGAAGGAGCAAGAAAAAGAAGAGAGCAGCAGCAACACCATGAAGCAGAATAAATCTCTCACCGTGTTATTCCTAGACACCATTTTGTCTAGCTTTTTCGCAATCCGTATCAGGTCCTCCTCTCGTGTCATTGTGTACGCATGAGTTATGCCTACAGTATAAATGTATAAAGAAGTCGATAAACTTTAGAGCATGTAAAAGAAAATACAAATACACATGCGTGTAATGGTAGAAGTTTGGGTCGCAGTTGGAGCTCGTTTCTGCAGCGTCCCGCTCGGCCAGGGGGCGTGTCTGCGCAGCACGAGCCTCCGAGCCAAATGCCCTGGACACATGACAACAACTGCCAGGAATAGCAAGAAGGTCGGACACACAAGCTTCCCCCAATACACACTGTTCATTATAGATTATATACACAAGCTTCCCCCAATACACACTGTTCATTATAGTATATACACACAAGCTTCCCCCAATACACACTGTTCATTATAGTATATATACACAAGCTTCCCCCAATACACACTGTTCATTATAGTATATATACACAAGCTTCCCCCAATACACACTGTTCATTATAGTATATATACACAAGCTTCCCCCAATACACACTGTTCATTATAGTATATACACAAGCTTCCCCCAATACACACCGTTCATTATAGTATATATACAAGCTTCCCCCAATACACACTGTTCATTATAGTATATACACACAAGCTTCCCCCAATACACACTGTTCATTATAGTATATACACAAGCTTCCCCCAATACACACTGTTCATTATAGTATATACACACAAGCTTCCCCCAATACACACTGTTCATTATAGTATATATACACAATCTTCCCCCCAATACACACTGTTCATTATAGTATATACACAAGCTTCCCCCAATACACACTGTTCATTATAGTATATATACAAGCTTCCCCCAATACACACTGTTCATTATAGTATATACACAAGCTTCCCCCAATACACACTGTTCATTATAGTATATATACACAAGCTTCCCCCAATACACACTGTTCATTATAGTATATACACAAGCTTCCCCCAATACACACTGTTCATTATAGATTATATACACAAGCTTCCCCCAATACACACTGTTCATTATAGTATATACACAAGCTTCCCCCCAATACACACTGTTCATTATAGATTATATACACAAGCTTCCCCCAATACACACTGTTCATTATAGTATATATACACAAGCTTCCCCCAATACACACTGTTCATTATAGTATATACACAAGCTTCCCCCAATACACACTGTTCATTATAGATTATATACACAAGCTTCCCCCAATACACACTGTTCATTATAGTATATATACACAAGCTTCCCCCAATACACACTGTTCATTATAGTATATATACACAAGCTTCCCCCCAATACACACTGTTCATTATAGTATATATACACAAGCTTCCCCCAATACACACTGTTCATTATAGTATATATACACAAGCTTCCCCCCAATACACACTGTTCATTATAGTATATATACACAAGCTTCCCCCAATACACACTGTTCATTATAGTATATATACACAAGCTTCCCCCAATACACACTGTTCATTATAGTATATATACACAAGCTTCCCCCAATACACACTGTTCATTATAGTATATACACAAGCTTCCCCCAATACACACTGTTCATTATAGTATATACACAAGCTTCCCCCAATACACACTGTTCATTATAGATTATATACACAAGCTTCCCCCAATACACACTGTTCATTATAGTATATATACACAAGCTTCCCCCAATACACACTGTTCATTATAGTATATATACACAAGCTTCCCCCAATACACACTGTTCATTATAGATTATATACACAAGCTTCCCCCAATACACACTGTTCATTATAGTATATATACACAAGCTTCCCCCAATACACACTGTTCATTATAGATTATATACACAAGCTTCCCCCAATACACACTGTTCATTATAGATTATATACACAAGCTTCCCCCAATACACACTGTTCATTATAGTATATATACACAAGCTTCCCCCAATACACACTGTTCATTATAGTATATATACACAAGCTTCCCCCAATACACACTGTTCATTATAGTATATATACACAAGCTTCCCCCAATACACACTGTTCATTATAGTATATACACAAGCTTCCCCCAATACACACTGTTCATTATAGATTATATACACAAGCTTCCCCCAATACACACTGTTCATTATAGTATATATACACAAGCTTCCCCCAATACACACTGTTCATTATAGATTATATACACAAGCTTCCCCCAATACACACTGTTCATTATAGTATATATACACAAGCTTCCCCCAATACACACTGTTCATTATAGTATATACACAAGCTTCCCCCAATACACACTGTTCATTATAGTATATACACAAGCTTCCCCCAATACACACTGTTCATTATAGATATATACACAAGCTTCCCCCAATACACACTGTTCATTATAGTATATACACAAGCTTCCCCCAATACACACTGTTCATTATAGTATATATACACAAGCTTCCCCCAATACACACTGTTCATTATAGTATATACACAAGCTTCCCCCAATACACACTGTTCATTATAGATTATATACACAAGCTTCCCCCAATACACACTGTTCATTATAGTATATATACACAAGCTTCCCCCCAATACACACTGTTCATTATAGTATATATACACAAGCTTCCCCCCACTGTTCATTATAGTATATATACACAAGCTTCCCCCAATACACACTGTTCATTATAGTATATATACACAAGCTTCCCCCAATACACACTGTTCATTATAGTATATATACACAAGCTTCCCCCAATACACACTGTTCATTATAGTATATATACACAAGCTTCCCCCCAATACACACCGTTCATTATAGTATATACACAAGCTTCCCCCAATACACACGTTCATTAGTATACACAAGCTTCCCCAATACACACGTTCATTATAGTATATACACAAGCTTCCCCCAATACACACCGTTCATTATAGTATATACACAAGCTTCCCCCAATACACACCGTTCATTATAGTATATACACAAGCTTCCCCCAATACACACTGTTCATTATAGTATATATACACAAGCTTCCCCCAATACACACTGTTCATTATAGTATATATACACAAGCTTCCCCCAATACACACTGTTCATTATAGTATATATACACAAGCTTCCCCCAATACACACTGTTCATTATAGTATATACACAAGCTTCCCCCAATACACACTGTTCATTATAGTATATACACAATCTTCCCCCCAATACACACTGTTCATTATAGTATATATACACAAGCTTCCCCCAATACACACTGTTCATTATAGTATATATACACAAGCTTCCCCCAATACACACTGTTCATTATAGTATATACACAAGCTTCCCCCCAATACACACTGTTCATTATAGTATATACACAAGCTTCCCCCAACACACACTGTTCATTATAGTATATACACACAAGCTTCCCCCAATACACACTGTTCATTATAGTATATACACAAGCTTCCCCCAATACACACTGTTCATTATAGTATATACACAAGCTTCCCCCAATACACACTGTTCATTATAGTATATACACAAGCTTCCCCCCAATACACACTGTTCATTATAGTATATACACAAGCTTCCCCCAACACACACTGTTCATTATAGTATATACACACAAGCTTCCCCCAATACACACTGTTCATTATAGTATATACACAAGCTTCCCCCAATACACACTGTTCATTATAGTATATACACAAGCTTCCCCCAATACACACTGTTCATTATAGTATATACACAAGCTTCCCCCAATACACACTGTTCATTATAGTATATATACACAAGCTTCCCCCAATACACACTGTTCATTATAGTATATACACAAGCTTCCCACCAATACACACTGTTCATTATAGTATATATACACAAGCTTCCCCCCAATACACACCGTTCATTATAGTATATACACAAGCTTCCCCCCAATACACACCGTTCATTATAGTATATACACAAGCTTCCCCCAATACACACCGTTCATTATAGTATATATACACAATCTTCCCCCCAATACACACTGTTCATTATAGTATATATACACAAGCTTCCCCCCAATACACACTGTTCATTATAGTATATATACACAAGCTTCCCCCCAATACACACTGTTCATTATAGTATATATACACAAGCTTCCCCCAATACACACTGTTCATTATAGATTATATACACAAGCTTCCCCCAATACACACTGTTCATTATAGTATATACACAAGCTTCCCCCCAATACACACTGTTCATTATAGATTATATACACAAGCTTCCCCCAATACACACTGTTCATTATAGTATATATACACAAGCTTCCCCCAATACACACTGTTCATTATAGTATATACACAAGCTTCCCCCCAATACACACTGTTCATTATAGATTATATACACAAGCTTCCCCCAATACACACTGTTCATTATAGTATATATACACAAGCTTCCCCCAATACACACTGTTCATTATAGTATATATACACAAGCTTCCCCCAATACACACTGTTCATTATAGATTATATACACAAGCTTCCCCCCAATACACACTGTTCATTATAATATATATACACAAGCTTCCCCCAATACACACTGTTCATTATAGATTATATACACAAGCTTCCACCCAATACACACTGTTCATTATAGTATATACACAAGCTTCCCCCCAATACACACTGTTCATTATAGATTATATACACAAGCTTCCCCCCAATACACACTGTTCATTATAATATATATACACAAGCTTCCCCCAATACACACTGTTCATTATAGTATATACACAAGCTTCCCCCAATACACACTGTTCATTATAGATTATATACACAAGCTTCCCCCCAATACACACTGTTCATTATAATATATATACACAAGCTTCCCCCAATACACACTGTTCATTATAGATTATATACACAAGCTTCCACCCAATACACACTGTTCATTATAGTATATACACAAGCTTCCCCCCAATACACACTGTTCATTATAGTATATACACACAAGCTTCCCCCAATACACACTGTTCATTATAGTATATATACACAAGCTTCCCCCAATACACACTGTTCATTATAGTATATATACACAAGCTTCCCCCAATACACACTGTTCATTATAGTATATATACACAAGCTTCCCCCCAATACACACCGTTCATTATAGTATATACACAAGCTTCCCCCCAATACACACCGTTCATTATAGTATATACACAAGCTTCCCCCAATACACACCGTTCATTATAGTATATACACAAGCTTCCCCCCAATACACACCGTTCATTATAGTATATACACAAGCTTCCCCCAATACACACCGTTCATTATAGTATATACACAAGCTTCCCCCAATACACACTGTTCATTATAGTATATATACACAAGCTTCCCCCCAATACACACTGTTCATTATAGTATATATACACAAGCTTCCCCCAATACACACTGTTCATTATAGTATATACACAAGCTTCCCCCAATACACACTGTTCATTATAGTATATACACACAATCTTCCCCCCAATACACACTGTTCATTATAGTATATATACACAAGCTTCCCCCAATACACACTGTTCATTATAGTATATATACACAAGCTTCCCCCAATACACACTGTTCATTATAGTATATACACAAGCTTCCCCCCAATACACACTGTTCATTATAGTATATACACAAGCTTCCCCCAACACACACTGTTCATTATAGTATATACACACAAGCTTCCCCCAATACACACTGTTCATTATAGTATATACACAAGCTTCCCCCAATACACACTGTTCATTATAGTATATACACAAGCTTCCCCCAATACACACTGTTCATTATAGTATATACACAAGCTTCCCCCCAATACACACTGTTCATTATAGTATATACACAAGCTTCCCCCAACACACACTGTTCATTATAGTATATACACACAAGCTTCCCCCAATACACACTGTTCATTATAGTATATACACAAGCTTCCCCCAATACACACTGTTCATTATAGTATATACACAAGCTTCCCCCAATACACACTGTTCATTATAGTATATACACAAGCTTCCCCCAATACACACTGTTCATTATAGTATATATACACAAGCTTCCCCCAATACACACTGTTCATTATAGTATATACACAAGCTTCCCACCAATACACACTGTTCATTATAGTATATATACACAAGCTTCCCCCCAATACACACCGTTCATTATAGTATATACACAAGCTTCCCCCCAATACACACCGTTCATTATAGTATATACACAAGCTTCCCCCAATACACACCGTTCATTATAGTATATATACACAATCTTCCCCCCAATACACACTGTTCATTATAGTATATATACACAAGCTTCCCCCCAATACACACTGTTCATTATAGTATATATACACAAGCTTCCCCCCAATACACACTGTTCATTATAGTATATATACACAAGCTTCCCCCAATACACACTGTTCATTATAGTATATACACAAGCTTCCCCCAATACACACTGTTCATTATAGATTATATACACAAGCTTCCCCCAATACACACTGTTCATTATAGTATATATACACAAGCTTCCCCCCAATACACACTGTTCATTATAGTATATATACACAAGCTTCCCCCCAATACACACTGTTCATTATAGTATATACACACAAGCTTCCCCCAATACACACTGTTCATTATAGTATATATACACAAGCTTCCCCCAATACACACTGTTCATTATAGTATATATACACAAGCTTCCCCCAATACACACTGTTCATTATAGTATATATACACAAGCTTCCCCCCAATACACACCGTTCATTATAGTATATACACAAGCTTCCCCCCAATACACACCGTTCATTATAGTATATACACAAGCTTCCCCCAATACACACCGTTCATTATAGTATATACACAAGCTTCCCCCCAATACACACCGTTCATTATAGTATATACACAAGCTTCCCCCAATACACACCGTTCATTATAGTATATACACAAGCTTCCCCCAATACACACTGTTCATTATAGTATATATACACAAGCTTCCCCCAATACACACTGTTCATTATAGTATATATACACAAGCTTCCCCCAATACACACTGTTCATTATAGTATATATACACAAGCTTCCCCCAATACACACTGTTCATTATAGTATATACACAAGCTTCCCCCAATACACACTGTTCATTATAGTATATACACACAATCTTCCCCCCAATACACACTGTTCATTATAGTATATATACACAAGCTTCCCCCAATACACACTGTTCATTATAGTATATATACACAAGCTTCCCCCAATACACACTGTTCATTATAGTATATACACAAGCTTCCCCCCAATACACACTGTTCATTATAGTATATACACAAGCTTCCCCCAACACACACTGTTCATTATAGTATATACACACAAGCTTCCCCCAATACACACTGTTCATTATAGTATATACACAAGCTTCCCCCAATACACACTGTTCATTATAGTATATACACAAGCTTCCCCCAATACACACTGTTCATTATAGTATATACACAAGCTTCCCCCCAATACACACTGTTCATTATAGTATATACACAAGCTTCCCCCAACACACACTGTTCATTATAGTATATACACACAAGCTTCCCCCAATACACACTGTTCATTATAGTATATACACAAGCTTCCCCCAATACACACTGTTCATTATAGTATATACACAAGCTTCCCCCAATACACACTGTTCATTATAGTATATACACAAGCTTCCCCCAATACACACTGTTCATTATAGTATATATACACAAGCTTCCCCCAATACACACTGTTCATTATAGTATATACACAAGCTTCCCACCAATACACACTGTTCATTATAGTATATATACACAAGCTTCCCCCCAATACACACCGTTCATTATAGTATATACACAAGCTTCCCCCCAATACACACCGTTCATTATAGTATATACACAAGCTTCCCCCAATACACACCGTTCATTATAGTATATATACACAATCTTCCCCCCAATACACACTGTTCATTATAGTATATATACACAAGCTTCCCCCCAATACACACTGTTCATTATAGTATATATACACAAGCTTCCCCCCAATACACACTGTTCATTATAGTATATATACACAAGCTTCCCCCAATACACACTGTTCATTATAGATTATATACACAAGCTTCCCCCAATACACACTGTTCATTATAGTATATACACAAGCTTCCCCCCAATACACACTGTTCATTATAGTATATATACACAAGCTTCCCCCAATACACACTGTTCATTATAGTATATATACACAAGCTTCCCCCCAATACACACTGTTCATTATAGATTATATACACAAGCTTCCCCCAATACACACTGTTCATTATAGTATATATACACAAGCTTCCCCCAATACACACTGTTCATTATAGTATATACACAAGCTTCCCCCCAATACACACTGTTCATTATAGATTATATACACAAGCTTCCCCCAATACACACTGTTCATTATAGTATATATACACAAGCTTCCCCCAATACACACTGTTCATTATAGTATATATACACAAGCTTCCCCCAATACACACTGTTCATTATAGATTATATACACAAGCTTCCCCCCAATACACACTGTTCATTATAATATATATACACAAGCTTCCCCCAATACACACTGTTCATTATAGATTATATACACAAGCTTCCACCCAATACACACTGTTCATTATAGTATATACACAAGCTTCCCCCCAATACACACTGTTCATTATAGATTATATACACAAGCTTCCCCCCAATACACACTGTTCATTATAATATATATACACAAGCTTCCCCCAATACACACTGTTCATTATAGTATATACACAAGCTTCCCCCAATACACACTGTTCATTATAGATTATATACACAAGCTTCCCCCCAATACACACTGTTCATTATAATATATATACACAAGCTTCCCCCAATACACACTGTTCATTATAGATTATATACACAAGCTTCCACCCAATACACACTGTTCATTATAGTATATATACACAAGCTTCCCCCCAATACACACCGTTCATTATAGTATATATACACAAGCTTCCCCCAATACACACTGTTCATTATAGTATATATACACAAGCTTCCCCCAATACACACTGTTCATTATAGTATATATACACAAGCTTCCCCCCAATACACACCGTTCATTATAGTATATATACACAAGCTTCCCCCAATACACACTGTTCATTATAGTATATATACACAAGCTTCCCCCAATACACACCGTTCATTATAGTATATATACACAAGCTTCCCCCAATACACACTGTTCATTATAGATTATATACACAAGCTTCCCCCCAATACACACTGTTCATTATAATATATATACACAAGCTTCCCCCAATACACACTGTTCATTATAGATTATATACACAAGCTTCCACCCAATACACACTGTTCATTATAGTATATACACACAAGCTTCCCCCAATACACACTGTTCATTATAGTATATATACACAAGCTTCCCCCAATACACACTGTTCATTATAGTATATATACACAAGCTTCCCCCAATACACACTGTTCATTATAGTATATATACACAAGCTTCCCCCCAATACACACCGTTCATTATAGTATATACACAAGCTTCCCCCCAATACACACCGTTCATTATAGTATATACACAAGCTTCCCCCAATACACACCGTTCATTATAGTATATACACAAGCTTCCCCCCAATACACACCGTTCATTATAGTATATACACAAGCTTCCCCCAATACACACCGTTCATTATAGTATATACACAAGCTTCCCCCAATACACACTGTTCATTATAGTATATATACACAAGCTTCCCCCAATACACACTGTTCATTATAGTATATATACACAAGCTTCCCCCAATACACACTGTTCATTATAGTATATACACAAGCTTCCCCCAATACACACTGTTCATTATAGTATATACACACAATCTTCCCCCCAATACACACTGTTCATTATAGTATATATACACAAGCTTCCCCCAATACACACTGTTCATTATAGTATATATACACAAGCTTCCCCCAATACACACTGTTCATTATAGTATATACACAAGCTTCCCCCCAATACACACTGTTCATTATAGTATATACACAAGCTTCCCCCAACACACACTGTTCATTATAGTATATACACACAAGCTTCCCCCAATACACACTGTTCATTATAGTATATACACAAGCTTCCCCCAATACACACTGTTCATTATAGTATATACACAAGCTTCCCCCAATACACACTGTTCATTATAGTATATACACAAGCTTCCCCCCAATACACACTGTTCATTATAGTATATACACAAGCTTCCCCCAACACACACTGTTCATTATAGTATATACACACAAGCTTCCCCCAATACACACTGTTCATTATAGTATATACACAAGCTTCCCCCAATACACACTGTTCATTATAGTATATACACAAGCTTCCCCCAATACACACTGTTCATTATAGTATATACACAAGCTTCCCCCAATACACACTGTTCATTATAGTATATATACACAAGCTTCCCCCAATACACACTGTTCATTATAGTATATACACAAGCTTCCCACCAATACACACTGTTCATTATAGTATATATACACAAGCTTCCCCCCAATACACACCGTTCATTATAGTATATACACAAGCTTCCCCCCAATACACACCGTTCATTATAGTATATACACAAGCTTCCCCCAATACACACCGTTCATTATAGTATATATACACAATCTTCCCCCCAATACACACTGTTCATTATAGTATATATACACAAGCTTCCCCCCAATACACACTGTTCATTATAGTATATATACACAAGCTTCCCCCCAATACACACTGTTCATTATAGTATATATACACAAGCTTCCCCCAATACACACTGTTCATTATAGATTATATACACAAGCTTCCCCCAATACACACTGTTCATTATAGTATATACACAAGCTTCCCCCCAATACACACTGTTCATTATAGATTATATACACAAGCTTCCCCCAATACACACTGTTCATTATAGTATATATACACAAGCTTCCCCCAATACACACTGTTCATTATAGTATATACACAAGCTTCCCCCAATACACACTGTTCATTATAGATTATATACACAAGCTTCCCCCCAATACACACTGTTCATTATAATATATATACACAAGCTTCCCCCAATACACACTGTTCATTATAGATTATATACACAAGCTTCCCCCCAATACACACTGTTCATTATAGTATATACACAAGCTTCCCCCCAATACACACTGTTCATTATAGATTATATACACAAGCTTCCCCCCAATACACACTGTTCATTATAATATATATACACAAGCTTCCCCCAATACACACTGTTCATTATAGATTATATACACAAGCTTCCACCCAATACACACTGTTCATTATAGTATATATACACAAGCTTCCCCCAATACACACTGTTCATTATAGTATATATACACAAGCTTCCCCCCAATACACACTGTTCATTATAGTATATACACAAGCTTCCCCCAATACACACTGTTCATTATAATATATATACACAAGCTTCCCCCAATACACACTGTTCATTATAGATTATATACACAAGCTTCCCCCCAATACACACTGTTCATTATAGTATATATACACAAGCTTCCCCCCAATACACACTGTTCATTATAGATTATATACACAAGCTTCCCCCAATACACACTGTTCATTATAGTATATATACACAAGCTTCCCACCAATACACACTGTTCATTATAGATTATATACACAAGCTTCCCCCAATACACACTGTTCATTATAATATATATACACAAGCTTCCCCCAATACACACTGTTCATTATAGATTATATACACAAGCTTCCCCCAATACACACTGTTCATTATAGATTATATACACAAGCTTCCCCCCAATACACACTGTTCATTATAGTATATATACACAAGCTTCCCCCCAATACACACTGTTCATTATAGTATATACACAAGCTTCCCCCCAATACACACTGTTCATTATAATATATATACACAAGCTTCCCCCAATACACACTGTTCATTATAGATTATATACACAAGCTTCCCCCCAATACACACTGTTCATTATAGATTATATACACAAGCTTCCCCCAATACACACTGTTCATTATAGTATATATACACAAGCTTCCCACCAATACACACTGTTCATTATAGATTATATACACAAGCTTCCCCCAATACACACTGTTCATTATAATATATATACACAAGCTTCCCCCAATACACACTGTTCATTATAGATTATATACACAAGCTTCCCCCAATACACACTGTTCATTATAGATTATATACACAAGCTTCCCCCCAATACACACTGTTCATTATAGTATATATACACAAGCTTCCCCCCAATACACACTGTTCATTATAGTATATACACAAGCTTCCCCCCAATACACACTGTTCATTATAATATATATACACAAGCTTCCCCCAATACACACTGTTCATTATAGATTATATACACAAGCTTCCCCCCAATACACACTGTTCATTATAGATTATATACACAAGCTTCCCCCAATACACACTGTTCATTATAATATATATACACAAGCTTCCCCCAATACACACTGTTCATTATAGATTATATACACAAGCTTCCCCCCAATACACACTGTTCATTATAGATTATATGCACAAGCTTCCCCCAATACACACTGTTCATTATAGTATATATACACAAGCTTCCCCCAATACACACTGTTCATTATAGATTATATGCACAAGCTTCCCCCCAATACACACTGTTCATTATAGTATATATACACAAGCTTCCCCCAATACACACTGCTCATTATAGATTATATACACAAGCTTCCCACCAATACACACTGCTCATTATAGATTATATACACAAGCTTCCCCCCAATACACACTGTTCATTATAGATTATATGCACAAGCTTCCCACCAATACTCACTGCAAACTGTTCATTATAGATTATATATACAAGCTTCCCACCAATACTTGTTGGAAGTTGTAGACGTTGGACTACTGATCGGAAGGTCATGAGTTCAATCCCCAGCACCACCAATCTGCCACTGCTGGGCCCTTAACCCTCAACTGCTCAGTTGTATAAAAAAAAATGAGATAATTGTAAGTCACTCTGGATAAGGGCGTCTGCCAAATGCCGTAAATGTACATGTAATACGCACTGTTCATTATAGATTATATACAGTACTGTGCAAAAGTCTTAGGCACCCTATTTTTTTTAGTACAAACTTTGTTATAGATGTTTATTTTCTGACTTCTACATTATTGATTCAGTACAAAAACATTTTAGATTGCAAACATTAGTTTTCCAGCACAAAATGAAATGTTACAGAAAAATGTTTGTATGTCAGTAAAGAAAGCAGCAGATTCCATAAGAGACACTTTTCAGATAAAAACATAATGAAGGCTGCTGGGTTTCGCTGCAGAAATAAGAAGCGAGTCGACAGTCAAAGTCTCCAGAAGAACTGTGGCTGCTTCTGCAAGATGCTTAGTAACACTTCCAGCTCATTTCCTTATAAACCTGCACACACTGCACCTCAGATACTGATTTATTTATTTAAAGTGAAGGATCGTCACATTAAATACTGACTTTGTTTCATTTATTACTGTTTACTGCTCTTTATAGGAGTTTTTTTATGTGGAAACATTTAATTTCATTATTTTTGAAGGCATCTTTACTCTACAGCATTTCTTAGCATGTGTCTAAGACTTTTGCACAGTCCTGTATGTATATATATATTTATTATATATATATATACACACACACACACACACTATATGGCCAAAAGTTTGTGGACACCTGACCATCACTCCCATATGTGGGTCTTCTCCAAACTGTTGCCACAAAGTTGGAAGCACACAGTTATATAGAACGTCTCTGTATGCTGTAGTATTACAATTTTACCTTCACTGGAACTAAGAGGCCCAAACCTGTTCCAGCATGACAATGCCCCTGTGCACAAAGTGAGCTCCAGGAAGACATGGTTTGTCAAGGTTGGTGTGGAGGAACTCAAGTGTCCTGCACAGAGCCCTGACCTCAACCCCACTGAACATCTTTGGGATTAGTTGGAGTGCTGACTGTGCCCCAGGCCGTCTCACCTGTGCCTGACCTCACTAATGCTCTTGTGGCTGAATGAACACAAATCCCCACAGTCACTCTCCAAAATCTAGTGAAAAGCCTTCCTAGGAGAGTGGAGGTTATTCCAACAGTAAAGGGAGACTAAATCTGAAAAGGGATGTTCAAAAAGCAAATATGAATGTGATGAATGTGATACATATACACACACACACACACACACACACACACACACACACATATATATATATATATATATATATATATATATATATATATATATATATATATATATATATATATATATATAAGCTTACTACCAATACTCACTGCATACCGATCATTTATATGTGTATATATTTTAAACTGGCAAACTGTTAATTTTAGGAAAGTGTATACACACACACACACACACACACACACACACACACACACAGTACAGTTTCCTGCAAAATCCCCAGTGCAGAATGAACACCTGCGTTTCTCAGATGTTCTCTCAAATAAGCTCAGATCAACAGTTGATATTAATACAGCTGTGTATTTTGTTGAACTATTTCATTTTGTTTCAGTTACATGTCCTGCACGCCTGTGAAACTGAACACCAGCGATTGATCCCAAACTAATCACACTAATAAAGCTGTAGTCTCGTGTTAAATATAGGACAGTTGGAGCACAGCTGAACATGTTTCATAAATCGCCCTGCAGTCGGCAGCATGGTGTCAAATATCATGCTAGTGTTCTGCAAGACTAAAGTAGGACTTTGGCTCTCATAACTCAATCTCATAGCTCAAATAGCTGACATCAGCCAAACTTAGGTATCATACATGTCCTGACTCCTGACTGTGCTGCATAAATGTGTAGAGCACTGCACATGTATTTATTTCATTGTCATGATGGGGTTTTAGGTTTTGAACGCAGTTTGTGGATGAGGTACATTATTAAAATCATTATACAGTAACTGAGTAAACACCAAATGATTTACTCAAGTTTATTTCTTATTTAAAAAAAAAAAAACAGACAATGCAAACAACACTTATTTATGGAACAATTCAGTTAAATAGAAATTAAGATCTAATTTAATTCAGAAATTCAGTTTATTCAATTCATGTCTAGTTATCAAATTCACATACTTATCAAAATGCTGAATTTAGGATTAATTTTGTGTAAATACTATAGAATTGTAAACTCTACATTACACTAATAGGCATGCTTATGACATTCACACTTGAGTAAAAATAACACTTAATACACTTCCCTTTGCCCTTTATTTAGTGAATCAGGGTACATTCATTTTTCTCTCAGTAATTATACACAGTAAAATATCAAATATCCAAGATTTTGCTTTGAAGTCTGAAAAATCACTTTACATCACTTTACATACAGTCAATTAGATACACATCAGCTCTGGTGTACATGATTTTTGTGTGACACATTAACAAGTTGGTGCATTCAAACTAGTTTCATATTAATATTTCCTTCCATTTTAATATTGTCTTATTTAACATTGCAAGGAAATAGCACCAGTGATTAATATTTAATCTTTAAATGTAGGTAATATTGACGTAATTACTATGAAATTATTTACTTCATAATTGTGACACACTGAAATCAATTCACATCCCAAAAGCTGGTATAGTCCTGGGATCAGATAGAGCTGGCAAAGAGCATAAGGCTGGGAAGAGATCTCAGTTCCAAACATAGTGGAATATTTCTATATGCACAAAACTGTTGCAATTAAAGAATTAGTCCTATAGATAGGACCTAAGAATTAGGACACATATGTGTCTTCAAACCCTTCTTTATCCAAATGGAGGTGCTATTGAGCTATTTTAAAGATAACGCACGAAGGGATGTTAAAAAAAAAAAAAAAATGGTTTGCAAAACAGACTTTTTAATTCTATATAAGGCTACTTCTATGCTTGATTATGTGTTTGGGCACTAACTTAATATTATTTGTGAAAGTTTTGAGCGAATCATCAAGCCCTGAATTTAGTAGGAGGTACATTGGCTTCCTTGTTACAGTTCATGAACCGGAAAGAAACCACAAATGAAACTAAATACCAACTTGACTGGATCTGTTATGTGATCTGATGATAAGATTCAGAGCACATTCACATGAAAGTATGGCTGAAATTTAAAAGCCAGTATCACTTTTGAGTAATTCTTAAAATGTTTTATACTTTCTTGAATATCATATGAAACGAATTTTTGTATTCTTTCCTAATTCAGATAAAAAGTTGTCCAAACATCAGAGGTTTTATGTTAAGAAGCCACTGTAATGATCTCAGTGGTCTCACATATATTAAATCACTTTCCCCCCTGTATATCATCCTACATCCTCAGCCTTTTACTTTCTATATTACTGCTTTCACCCTAAATACCCTCTCTGCAAAGTTTCTCCACTCGGATCGCTTGCATAACTCCAACTATATAAATGTCTCAACATGCATTTTAAAAAGTGCTGAATTACAGTAGGTTTTAAATTTTGGGAAACAGATCTATCATTACCCACTGGGAGCACCCCACATCAGTCAGCAGCTCCAACCAGCTCCTGACAGCAGGAGACAGAGCAGTAAAATTTGCCCCAAATGTCTGGTTTTTCTAAGCCACAGAATACAGAGAAAGCTTGGGTTTCATTCTGATGACCTCCCACTAAAGGTTTTATGGCAAGATAATGTTTTTAACAGTTTCCAGCACCTAAGTACAGTTTGTTGTTTGAAACCTGTGGGGTTTCCCCCAATTACAGACCAAAGACCTCATTTCAAGCAGTTGCAGAGACTTTAATATTGCATCTGACCATAAAATGAATGAATTCACTTTTATTTTAGGCACCATGTGGCTCTAATAAAACACTGAAAATAAGATTGTCATGGCATGCATGTCAGCCATTAGTTTATGGAGCATAAACTAGTAGTGCGATACTGCAGGTAGTGGCATTTGCAGAGGATGAGTTTTATTGTCATTTCAAACATATACAGCTAGTTAGTACACAGTGAAACGAGACAGCGTTCCTCCAGGACCATGGTGCTACATAAAACAATACAGAACTACAAGAGACTACACATTTCTACATAAAGTGCATGTGCAAACAGCACAAGACTATAGGCACAGTAAGAGACTAGTACACAGTTCTAGCATGAAAGTGAATCAGATATAACAGTAGTGCAAAAGAGTAACAATATAATAAAATGCTGTGAATGTAAACGTAACATACTATGACATAGTATTAGGCAGATAAGCTTATATTATATATGGACATAGCAGTTATTGGGGTAGCAGCCAGATAGAGAGTGTAGCAATGACAATAAATTATATACAATAGCAGCAAAAATGCAGGTAGTAAATACAGAAATGTGAGAAAGAGAGTGGAAAGGTGTTCATTTGAGTATGTGTGTGTGAGTGTGTGTGTGTTGTCAGTCCAGTCTCTGAGTATTGAGGCTTGGGGGAAGAAACTGTTACACAGTCTGGCCGTGAGGGCCCGAATTACCAGCATGAATACCCTGACCTTACAAATGTACATTCTACTGCTTCATACTTACCAACTGATTGCATGTAATGACTGCATTTTTTTACAATTACAGCTTTCCAGTTGATGATATAGAATTGTTACTCCATTACTAAAGGGATGCGCTTCTTAACAGCAAGCTTAATGTCGGAAATGTGTTAGTGTGCAAATCTCCTCTTGCTCTCATTTCCTTAGCTGCCTGCTGCTAATCTGGTGAACAACTCAATCCCATTACACAGATTTCCTTGCACTTCCTGGCACTTCCTTGTTTATCTACCTCCAAACCCTCATTCCCCAATTAGTCTGATCAGGAGAAACAAATGAACTAATAGCATTAAGACTTGAATAAAGTGTAACATAACACAATATAATATAATTAATATACTTAGTAAGCTGGGAGAATTTCCTCTTGGTCATAGACACTACTATACTTTAACTTTCCTCTAATTACCTGTTTGACTCACCCTAATTTATGCACTTAGAGGCCCTAAACATGTTCGCAACTTCTGAAGAAGATCAGAACCATTTTGATTCCCTTTTGTGGAAATAAAGTCGAAATGATGAAAAGCACTTTAAAATATCTGCTGATATATGAGCAACTTTGTGGACAGATACTTCCCTTTGATCTTCACAAATCTGTCCCTTCACTCATTCATGGGAAAATGAAGTGGTGACTCCTCCACTCTTATTACACCGAAGATATGTGACCTGTTATTTTCTGCTTCATTTATTCAAGTTCTCAGATTGTCCAGCTTAGAATGAGAATAAGATTTTTCCTTTTCTTTTGGCTTCATCTACTAATGACTGTATACTGTACAGACAGCTTCTTCAGATATCAGATTAGCTGAATTCAACTTTCCATAACCCCACAACACACACACACATATGCTCTAAACACACACTTCAGTCCACATACCATCTTATCACTGTTAAATGAATTTCATTTCATGCGATAACACTCGATAAATGGCTTATTCAAGAGTTAGGTGGAGCGCCTGTTTGTTAAAGCCTTACCTTTAGCTCTAGCAACTTTTGTCAGGATCACTTTTGTTTTAATTTATACTGTATAAATTATATCATACTGTAATGTAATTTTCCTTTCTTCAGTTTGTGAAACTGGCTTGGCAGTTGTAGTAATAAATACAAAACCATAAGGATTTTCCAAATGCTTTTCCACTCACAGGGTTTATAGATAGTCAAGTAAGATGTAAACAGTCCAAAGAAAGAGGAAAATCTTATACAGTCTCCATAATGGAAAAAGGCTTTTTAGATGGCCTCAAGGTCATTGACAGGTCAGAAGGAAATGACCAGTAATGTGAGAGTATAGTGATGAGGTCATCAGTGAGAGGCCCACAGAAGATGATGTCATGACCAGCAGTTGGCCTGTTCATTGGGTAACACAAGAGGAGAAGCAGTCTACAGGGGCCCCAAAGTCATCCTGGGGCTTCATCCATTCATGAAAGCTTTTTTGTCCACGGCGCAGGCTCGTTCAGAAACCGAGGAGGGGGAGGGTGGTGGTGCTGAGGTTTTGAGAGAGACAAGGAAGTGTGGTGAGACTGTTTTCCCAATCAGACTAAAGGCCCTTTTTAAAATAAATCTTAGCTGGGGCAAGCAGGACATTACATATTTATAATTCTTAGGAATTGTAATGTTTATAAATTCTAATGAATGACTGACGGTATTAATATAATGTAGCCCAAGTGGAACAGAGACAGACTTGGCTCCCATGCTTGTGTCTTGTTTCCAGTGAGCCTGTGGAATATTCCTTGGCTCTTCTGAATTCACTGGGGAGGAAAGTATAATCATATTCTCTGTCAAGAAAAAATCTTCAGAACAAGCATTTCCCCTCAGCTTCTGTTTCTTTACACACAAAACAAAAGACTAAATCTCTGCTGGCTAATAGATACTAATATACTAATAAACAGTAAATATTTCTTCCACAGTTTTGACCAATTCTGATTCCTAATTTAAAGAGGTTTTAGAGGTTTTAAAAAAATGTATTGCCTGTAAATAAATAAATAAATAAGGTGATATAAGGCAGCTATATGCAGACATTTCCCTCTGACAATCACAAATCTGTCCATTCACTTATCCACGGAAATATAAAATCAACCCTCTCCAATTTTTCCACCATGGGATGTGACCTTTTTCCTTCTCCACGGAAAGTGATTACAAGACTAAAACTTTGGCTTTCAGTTGCTTTGCCCTCTTTTTACATATTGTCACCAGCTGAACTGATCCTCTTCTTAACGTGCTGATCCAGCTAATATTCAACAAATATTCTTTTCTTCTAATGGTCACAGTCTAGTATATACTAAACTATGTTAACCAAGTGTAACGTCATTACCAAGTCTAGGTTAAACTAGTCCTTGCAGCTCCCTCTACAATATCCGCACTTCAGGGACCGGCCTAGACGCTTAGCAGAAAAAGTTCTATATTGTACCAAAAAGCTTATTTGACTTGTAACAATAGCAGAAACATTTTTAAGAGAAAATATTTTAAGTGGTTAAAGAAACATATACCACAGCTGAATTCTCAGTTATGATTGGTCAGTAGGTAAATATTTATGCACTCATTATAAGACCATAAGAATCTAAGACTAATAATAAACAGATTTAAAATGTGTTTTATTTAACAAAGTCATATGTATGGTATGTTGATATGATGAACTTTTCTGTAAGGAGAGGTTTATTTTACATTTATGGGAGGAGTCTGGGGAATCGATGTTTCATAAGAGTCAGTAAGTTTTCTGCAATGGGAGAGTCTTCAGGACAGGCGGCTTTCCACTTTTCTGCTTTTCTGCTTTCTGGTTTTTCAGTATCCTTAGAAGCTGGAGGACAAAAAGACAACTGCTATAACATAAGTGATAACAGGAACTGACTTTCAACAGCATTCAGGCATTCCACAGCATTAAAGTCCAGTGTATATAAGTCATTTACTAGGTAGGTGTACTCCCTGCTCTCCCCAAGTGTAGAGTGAAGAGTGTACAGCAACACAGTTATTATATCACATACATCTCAAATTAGTTCAATTGACCAAGTTACCATAACCTTCATTGCCACTTTCCTTTCATCATAGAGGGTATGAGAGGGTAAAGTACACAGAAAGTCCCTTCTCAGTTGACTACTTAATGATTCAAACAAAAAAAAAATCCAATTTGGTCTTAGCATCAGTCTGCATCTAGTCCAACAATTTATCCCTGAGCTTTGGTGAACCTAATGTGCTAGATTAGTAACTGCATCACTTTCTGTCTCTCACTATGTACCATGTCAGAAAAAATGAAAATGAATTAAACAGCTCCAACCATACAGCCCCCCAACAGCCCATAGCTGGTTTTCCACATAAAATGTTCAAGGTTTTATTTTGAAAACATAACACTGAATAAATGATCAATAAATCATGTGTTCCAAATTCACTTTCAAATCTCTCAAACTTTCTGAAAAGTCCAGCCAAAGGCCAAAGAAAATATTCCAGCAGACCCAAAATCTCCTTCCCAGTGCAAACTTATGACTGCAACTTGAAAAATCTAATTATCTTAGATAATGTCATAGTTTTGTTACTTGACCCTTGTATTTTTTTCAGTTTTACTAATACAGTGCAAAGTCTTAAATAATAAGCTCACGGCTGCTTTGGCTGAAGTGAAAGTTACGATAAAACATAAGCCCAGAATTATTTCTAAGAACAAATGATGAAAGGATATATTTGGGAATAAGTTTTAACCTTTTTGGAGACATTTGAGTCTCCATGAAGCCATCCTTTTTTAAACTAAAAACTGTAGATTTACTAAGAAGTGTGTAGGCACATAGATCTGGTTGCAATATGTTACAGTCTCAATTTCCATCACATTCGCCACTGCATGGCTGAATTAATATTTCCTGGAACACATTACATCCTATCTATCCCAAATATATTTTAATCTTCATAGGAAAACATGATCATACAGGAAGAACATGAATCAAGGTAACATTAAGTGTAGTAAATATGGAAAATTATACCCATGTGATGGTAATAAAGGATTTTTATGTCCATGACCTCCCATAATAATAATAATAACAGAAGCAGAAGAGTGCCAGTGATTTCACACTGAGTGCTTAGACTGCAGAATCAATTCAACCCATAAACTCATTTCTGGCTCCCATATTTACATATTTATAGTTGTTTTGTGTTTTGGTATTTGACAGATATAACAAATTGAGGAAGTAATCCTGACAGAGGTAATGACTGATTCTAAGTTATTTCTTTCCCATATGCTGCTACTTTTCTTCTGGTTTTGAAAAGTAAAGATTTGTCTGAGTGAACATCAAATGCTGATTTTCTCATCTCCTAAAAATGCCAGTTTGTAAGAGTCACAAAAAAATAATACAGAACTTCACTTTCTTAGAAATTTAAATTGAATGCAAAGATTTTATTGATTGTTCTGGAGTATCTAGATAAACAAACCTGTCATGTATTTTGTAAAGAGCTTTAATCTTTTCTAGATTCTCTTTAAAGCATATTACATGTTAATACAGATGACTGTATCCAGACTGCAGAGTATCCCGATTCAGCCTTGCAACTGGAGCAGCACTTAGCATTCCCAATTACTTTCATGAGGTATATGAAGAAAGAATAAATGCGATCCACTTTTTTTGTGCTACTTTTGCTGTTATTTCAGAACCTTCTTACACTAATCATTTCTGCTTTCTACATCCGTATCCCTTCAGTATGCAATATAAAAAAGAGCAATGTCTCCTTAGACGTAAAGGGGGTGTGCCTGATGTATACATCCTTTTAAGAGCTGTATGTTTTCTCACCACTGATCATGGACTCCTGGTGTTTAGTGTGGTCTCTTTCCTTTATTGTTAGTATTAGTTTTATATACTGTGTATACACTTCAACTAAGTGTTTGTTGCAAATGATAATAATTATAAACTACATTTTAATTGGTCCACTAAAGGTCAAATTCCCAGGAAACCTTTGCCTATAAATGATGAGGTTTTCTTTGTTTTTTTTTTTAATAAAATAAATATTGGCAAACATTTTAAATCATTCAACAAACCACAAATCCAGTTCAAAGCAGTAAATGGAAAAACACTAAAAAACAAAATAAAAGAAAATGAGCATCAAATGGAGAGAAAAACAAGGCTGAGTAGAAGAAGAGGCAAGATGAAGGCAAAGTCTGAAACACAAGTGGAAAAAACACACATGCTTATTCAGGAATACTATTAAAAACACATGAGAACAAACAAAAGAACAATAACTTGGGAAAAGATAAAAGGAGAAATCCATATTTACATACAAATAAGTATCATCCATGTTTCTGAACTGCAACCCTTGTGTAGAACTGAAGAACTAAAAAACATAAAGGTTTTTAATTGCAAAATGGCGCGGATGTTGTTAAATTATTGTGCACTTTGAAATTTTTTATATGGGTTAGTGGGTGGATATTTATAGAAGCTTAGCTATGCAAGTGTGTTCCCGGATTGTGTTTATTTTGCTTTTCATTGAGGAAAAACCTTCGCTTCCAGAAAATCTATGAAGTCCTTGGCCTAAGAGACACTAAGCACTAAGTCCAGACAATGGTACACTGTTTGAACAGACAGTGGGATACTCTGTGAGATAATAGACCATAAGTTCTGCTTCCTTCTCTGGAAAAAGCCCACGTCTGAGATCACAGCCCCACCACATATCACTGCACATCCCTCATCAGGCTTTGCGAGCAGATCAGGCAACAAGCTGCGATAACATACTAAGCTAATTCCCCAAGAAGACATTGAACGAGGCATGTGTGGGGCAAGACAACGACCAGCAGAGCACCTCTGTGGCCAACAGCCCCACCTAAACATCTGGTCTTGGGCAGAACAGCCCACAGCTTTCATCTGGCCTTGGGCAGCATGGGGGATGAGAAATGGGTGGATAGTCAGATACTGTAAATACAGACAGACTGAAAGAGCTCTCTGTTTTCTCTCTCTCTCATCACTCTACATGTATGCCACGTCTGCAGTGGAAGAGTAGCTCTTACTACCACTACTGGTATTTTATACTGTATTTCTGGACTTTGGAGTTGGGAAAACAATGACACTGACACTACAGTTGAAAATTGCTATTTTCTTCCAACTCTGATCTAGAACCAGCGTTCCCATCCACCTTCTGTCAGAAATAAAATGCAGCATTTGATATGATCAATAAGACTACCCTTCCTCAATTTAATGGAACAATACAAATTGGTAATAAACGAGAAGGAAGAGCATTGTCATCTTAAAAAGAACTGCACTGGGTGAGCTATTATTCTAAAAACTGAAGCAGTCGTATTAATCAAATGAACTGCCCATAAGTTTAGCAGACTTCATAGGAAATCTATAACTTCTAGAGCTAAGTGATCAATGCTAGTATTTATGAGTTGTTTCTTCAAGTTTCTTACTTGCTGCATTTCACTGGATCCTTGCCCTTGGCCCCTGACGGCCCATCTGCTTCCAGAGCGTTCTTTGTACACTCTGGCCTTCTGGGCTACCTAACACCGGCATGTGTTTGGTTTGGGAGTGCATAAGCTCAAAGGGGCACTGGAGCTTGGCCAAGCAGGCAGCGGCTCTGCCCCCCTCACTGGGTAAACTCCAGCCTCCATCTCAGACACTGCACCCATTCAGCTGCTCCACGTGCTGGAGATAAAGTTGGGATTGTTTGTCAGCGAGTCGCAATGCATGGAATGCAGAGCTCCGGTTCCCCTCTGGGAAATGGAAAAGGGAGACATTCTGCCTATCCAACTCTCTCTATCTCTCGTTGTCTTCCTCTGTCTTTGTATCCCCCACTGTCTTCCATCCTTAATTTCTACTTCTTTTCCTTTCTCGCCGCTTTATGGTCTGCTCTGTTCAAGATGATCCATTTAACATGTCAGGTAATCGACAGAGACAGAAGCTGTGGCTGAAGTGAAATAACAGATGCCATCTCTGCCTGGTGTGCTATTCTGGGCTCCCTGCAGCACTTCCCCAGTAGGCCTTCAGCTACTCTACACTACGATTCCATATATACCACATAGTCTGTCACACTGCCATTTCCTAATGCATTCCATCACTCCAAGTGACATCACCCTGCACATGCTTACAGACACCTCATGAATTCTGTAGATCCTAAAGCTCACAGAGAACATAGAATTGGGATAGTCATGGAGACACAGCATGACATAGATAAAATATGTTATTGCTGAATAACAATTACCAAAATAATCCCTCCACTGGGGGCATGGTGGCATGTTTGCCTCTCACCTCCTTGGGGGTTTGATTCCTGCCTCCTCCCTGTGTGCATGGAGTTTGCATGTTCTCCCTGTGCTTCAGGGGTTTCCTCTGGGTACTCCATTTTCCTCCCCCAGTCCAAAGACATGCATTGTAGGCTGATTGGCATTTCCAAATGTGCGATTATGCCCTGCGATGGATTGGCAACCCGTCCAGGGTGCCTCCGCCTTGTGCCCCAAGTTCCCTGGGATGGGCTCCAGGCTCCCCTGCAACCCTATGTAGGTTAATCGGTAGGGAAAATGGATGGATGGAAATCCCTCCACTACTTCTGACCAAACAAACATAGCCATAGCCATGGACTGGGGTAGATGCACAGAAGAGACATGAACCATTGTCACAAGCTCTCAAGTATGTTTAGAGAGTGTGATGTTTGTACTCTTAGCTGCAATTGGCCCACTGGGTCCATCCCTTAATTCAGTACAGCAGGAACATGTGTTTTCCTTCAACTCCTTCAGAATGATATCACCTCATGAAAGTCATGTAATCACTCAAACAAACTTTAATTAAAAACACCTACTGTAGAGCTGTCTAACGTGACCCATGGTGGAAATCATGCATATACACAGATAGACCCTTGTGTTGTGTCCCTGCCCTTTTGCTCTCAGGCTGCACGAGTGCCTTTGTGGCTAGCATGGATAATACTTGTGTTTCGTAAGGCTCCTGCTTGGCTCATAAAGCAAAGATATAAATTTGTAGTGCATTTTGAGTGCTGCATTGTGACTGGGGTCGGTTCAATGTCCTCTCTCCACTTTATAATGACACAACTGGTTCATTGTCTTGCCCTGAGAATAGCTAGTGGATTAAGGTGGCTTAGTCTGTGAGCACTTCACTGCTTTTGAGTGATCCCTCTGGTGCAGGACCAGTCACATTGGATATTTAATGAACTGTTATGGAAGGATTCATTACAACTGCTTTGCAGTGATCATGGTGTGCAGTGGAGTGTGAGTTTGGAGATGGAGTGTGTCCTATCATGGCCCCTGCCATTTAAAATGTCTGTGCATGGGTCTGGAGTTTTAATGGATTTTCCCCTTTTTTGTTAGATCGGTATCTGCTATAAATGGTGTCATGTGAATATTCACATTCATTTGGTACTAGAAACTCTTCTCCTACACTGATGAACTATGTACATCAATTATTACACAAAGTTTTAACAAATTATACCTTCATGGCCAAGAGTTATGCAATGCCTAAAGTTCTCAAGAAACCATGCCAGAAATTCCTCTTTTCTAATATTCAGCAGGCTAGCAAGTAGATAGTTTTCTGTTCTCAATTTGTTTTCTGTAAATGTCAAATCTGAAGCTATTATCATCAGTAAAATATGATGGTTTGCCTGCTGGAATTAGGCTCATAAATGTGACTGCAAAAAGTTTGGCTTTTTGTTTCTCTGTGGTATCCTTGGTGAGTAACTTTTGACTGTTCTGCCGTGTCCTTTTTTGGAGCCCCATCAGTAATACATTTGTGCAAATATGTGAGCATTGCTGTACTTAAGTACCTTTATGGAACATCTGCTCTAGTGTTACTGGACTCTATAGTACCTCTTAGTTAAAAGCCTTTTTTAAAATTCACTTGCTCATATTATATGTAATACCTCCCAACTAAACTGCAAGAAAGACAGCTACTTTACCTCTTCCACTGCAGTAATGAAATGAGCTTTTTCCACTGTGATGAAAGATCTAGCATCTACCATGCCAATCTAATCAATGAAGTAATAAATAAAAATAATTTTCAATTAAACTATTCATGTAAACTTTGAGCAAATTGTTATGGCTGATATGCCATTAGATTCCCTCTTATTTTTAACCCAATGAAAGACTGCTGTGGTCAGAATAATATGTCAAGAAGTGTGCAATAAAACTGAATTAGGTTTTTCTGGTAGTTGACAGCAGCTACTGTAACATTAAAAAATGGCAAAAATAATTTTTAGTTTGTTGAAAGTCTTTGTTAGATGTAAGGAAATTGATACCACAGTTACATGATGCAGGCTAAGATGTGCTATGATCAGGGTTAGCTGCACTGCATAATAACCTAAGCCCAAAGAACAAAGTAGTATTAAAATTAAACCCCAATCCATAGACAAACGAATCTGGGCTGGACAGATCAGTATTAATAAACAGAAATGTCATGCAGAAACTGCACTTTTAAGTCTGCTAAATAGGTGAGTATATTTAGTTACTTATCTAGTAACAAGACACCTAACACCAGAGAATGAGTGGCTAAATGCACCTCCTCCATCTCAACCTTCTGACAGCAGCTGCTTCCCTCTTGACCCTCAAATACACCTCCATGGACTACCATATGGGCCAAAAATAGAACACAAAATGGTAGGTTATGTATGTATGTAACTGTGGGTCTGTGACTAAGTGAAGGACTGCCAGGGTGGTTTCCTTCCGGAAATTTTTCCCATGTGCTTGGTTCATAGCCAGGCACTAATAGCAATAGGTGTCACCTCAGAACCATGACCTCACCTGTAGGTTGTGTTTCATCACATCTGGAATGTACAACGTAAGGAATGGCAGCTGTTTAAAGAATACATCTGGATCTCTGAAATTGAGAATGGGGTAGAATCAGCCTCCTTTTAATCAGAAAATATCTTGAAAAAAAATCTAGCCAGGTACTCTGGCCTGGTACTCAGGTAATCTCTATTGCCTGTTTCTGCACTTCCACAATCAATCAGGCTCAATTGACTTTGCTCTTGCACCTCTGTAGGCAGACCCCTGTGTTCAGTGGTGGTCAACAACAAAACTGTAAATTATAGCTCGTGGTCAGGGTGCTCAGCATTCACACTGATCTGATGTTTGGGACCTCCAATGCTTTAATTGCAGAGGGTTAAACCACCCCACTACTGAATGTGTGGTTCTGGTGAATCGTACTCTGGCAGTTTAGTCTGTACTTGTCCTTGTCCTGATGTGAACCTGCCTTTGCATTCTGATCCATTTCCATGGTACCAGTGTGGTGCATGCTGAATCCTGCATAACTCCTTCCTTCTCCAGAAACTCACTTCTACAAAAACAATATATGGGTCATCGGTAGCCTACTGTTCCATATGCTTAGTTCATGTTTCAACTAAGGAGAGACGATCATCCGGTGCCTCCTGTGCCTTTGAGCCAAAGATTTGCCAGTTGTTTTTGCCAGCCTCTGGTAATGGCATTTGCGTCAATCTCGTTTATGCCAGTGGACCCACTGATTTCCCATGCACATGGCTATGGCTCCCATGGCGTGGAGCACTGTCATTAAGTCCTCTGCCTTTAAGAACTCACTGAATCTGCCATGTGGGAATTATCTCCTTGAGGACCAATAGCCAATGCTCTGTGGTATAAGCCACTTGGTATTAGCACAGAGGCTAATACCATTAGGTCTTGCTACAGAGATTTGCACCACAATGCTTCATACCACTAGTGAGGCCAATGGCCTCTCTACTAGTGCCACTGATTTTAGCCCCTGGTTTCCAAATCAGCTGTTGTAACCATAGACCACAGACCAGGTCCCTGCACTGTCTAATGCATATAAGAGCTCCTTTATTAAACTAGTACACTGTGTAGTAGCTCAGCCATTTGCTTTGGCTGATATACCACAAAATGTGTCAGGCATTTGATCCACTGCATTAGGTGGAGGATAAAGCTGTAGTTTTGCCAAGGAGGGCTTGATGCTGTGTACTGTGTTCTGGGGTTACACTCTGACCTTCAAAGTGCTCTCTTGTTGGGCTATCAGCACTCTCCTCCAAGCTTAGAGACTGAGAGGCAGTCACTGAAAGGGCATGAGGGTATGTCTCTACGTGACAGCTCTTGTACTTGGCCCATGCCCGGTGTTAGCTCTCTACTCTGTGTTCCAATGCAGTAACACTGCTTGCTCTCTCCACTACACAAAGCTGAGCAGCTGAACCTTCTGTTGGCTGCTGTTCATCCTTTGATTGCACCACAGAGGAGCATGCATTTTTCTTTCCTAGTGGGCTTTGCAGTCACATTGGTTGCCCGCTTCACAGAGAAAAGGGGACAAATCTGACTTTGGCCTTTCATAGGCTACACATTTAAAGGCACAGTCACAGGATGCTGACTGCGCTATTAGATAATTACTAGGGAAGGAGCACCAGAAGGAAACTGCCCTGGAGGTCCAGAACCGAAGAAAGTAGAACATTATGGCTTCTTTCTGTCATTAATGACCTAAATTGAAATCCTAACAGCTTTCACGCATTCATTGTCACAATGTATAAGAGTGAAGAATGGATAGTGCAATTCAATATTACACCATTAAAACCTAATTGTTTTCACAGATTTTTAAAAGTGTATTGGTACGGAAATAGCACTAAAAATCGCAACATGTTTAACCATTAAGTTCTGTTTGGATTCGATTAATTTAAATTTTTACTGAATGTGAAAACATCCCACATTTTCCAACTTTATATACCTGAAAAAAATAATTTTTGTAAATCTTATTTATATTGCAGAGATTAAGTTTAGAGTATTTTGACGTAAGTGTAATAAGGTAAAATGAAAGTGTTAAATAAGACATCCAACACATACCTAGGGTTAGTGTTTGCACTCAAGCATGCATACTTACACTCGCTGAGCTCTTAATTAGGAATACCTGTACACCTACATGTTCATGCAAGTATCTAATCAGCCAATCATGTGGGAGCAGTGCAATGCATAAAATCATTCAGATATGGGCAGTAGCTTTGAGTAATGTTCACATCAACTAACAGGATGGGGAAAAAATCTGATCTTAGTGATTCTGACCATGGCATAATTGCTGGTGCCAGATGGGCTGGTTTGTATATTTCTGTAACTGCTGATCTCCTGGGATTTTCACACAATAGTCTCTAGAGTTTACTCAGAATGGTGCAATAAAGATAAATATCCAGTGAGTGGCATTTCTGTAGATGGGAACACCTTGTTGAAGAGAGACGTCATCGGAGAATGGTCAAACTGGTTTGAGCTGATAGAAAGGCTAGAGTAACTCAGATAACCACTCTGTACAATTGTGGTAAAAGCATCTCAGAATATACACTTCTGTCAGCCAAGAAGAGAGAGCTGGGGCTACAGCGGGCACAGGCTCAGCAAAACTGGACAGTCAGTGTAGCCTAGTCTGATGAATTTCAATTTCTGCTGAGGCACACAGATGGTAGGGTCAAAATTTGGTGCCAACAGAATGAATCCATGGACCCAACCTGCCTTGTGTCAACATTCCAGGCTGGTGGAGGTGGTGTAATGGTGTGGGGAATGTTTTCTTGGCACATTGTGAGCTAGTGATACCAATCAATCATTGCTTGAATGCCACAGCCTATTTGAGTGTTGTTGCTGACCATGTGCATCCCTTCACGGCCACAATTTACACATCTTCTAAAGGCTACTTCCAGCATGATAATGCACCATGTCACAAACCAAAAGTCATCTCAAACTGGTTTCATGAACATGACAATGAGTTCAGTGTTCTTCAGTGGCTTTCCCAGTCACCGGATCTGAATCCAATAGAAGACCTTTGGGATGTGGTACAGCAGGAGATTCACAGCATGAAACTACACCTAAAATAATCTGCAGGTGATCTGCAAGTGACATGCAATCATGTCAACATGGACCAGAATCTCAAAGGAATGTTTCCAACATCTTGTAGAATCCATGCCATGAAGAATTGAGGCTGTTTTGAGAGCAAAGAGAGGCCCAGTATTAGTATAGTGTTCCTAATAAAGTGCTCGGTGAGTGTACGTGCCATCAAGGGAATCCCCAAGCACACGAAGGAGTTTTGTGTGTCCAAGACAGAGATGTATTTTTATCTTACGATTATATTGCCATAATGTCTGAAGAGATTGTCTAAGTCAGAGGTACATTGATTGCTTTTCCAAGGCTTATTGCCAGCAAAAGAGATCATATATTCCACTGTTGATTTAAACTGCTGCAGGTTTTATAACTCAGTGGCATGACACCACTACCTCAGACTAGCATTTTGCCATAAGCTCAGTGATTCAGTGAAAAACTTCTTTGCCTGTTAAAGGCACACATTTAAACATAATTTGACCACAGTGTGGAACTCCTGGAACATTGCTGTGCCTGTCTGCCCAAACAGGACTTAGAAACTAGCTGAGCTGTTCTAATATAAGACCCAAATATATTTAACTTTATAAACATAATTGTATGATAAATCTTATGTTTGGCATTTTATTGCTTCATGTTTGAATTTGCTTTTTACTGGGAGATCATATATTAACCAAATATAACCAAAGAGTAACAAGAGGTTCTACTCCACCATCCAGTTAAGTCAAACTCAAGAATCCCCTTTTTGTTACACAGTAAGTTATTATATATAATATTATTATATAAGTTATTATAGTTATGTGTTCAATCAGGCACAAGCACAAAAGGTTAAACCTGACTTAAGAGGCTGCAAACAATGACAATGGGATTGCATTATGTATAAATTCCACAAGGATCCATTCCAGACGTGTAGTCAGGAGTCTAATTTTTTTAAAATTCCTGACAATGAATTTCCATTTTAAGTTTGCTAAACAGAGGTTACACGTGTGAAGAAAGTATGCCAAAAGAAAAGAAATGGCCTGTATGTCTCCCCATAATGTCAAACATGCTGGCAATAAGAGCTGCAGCTCTGCCCTTTAAAGGAAAAAGATCAGACGGAATTCAGAAACTTAATTGTATACAGCTAGGATAGATATAACAGACAACTAAAACATATTTTTATATCATAATTACACAATAACCAATAAATAGATGTGTGTAAGGTCAATAGCCCCATTGTCTATATGCCTGTAAGCTGGAAATCTATTCATCCCTTCTTACCTCAAAATATCAGTCATGAGTACTACCAATTTGTTAGCCAGATTTGTCAAGCCAATCATCTGCTATATTATCAGTCTCAATTTAATAACCCTCTCAAGGACTTACATGAACTTTGCAAACATAAGTATAGCATCAATTCGCAGGAAATTTGATTCTGATTCCAGTAACAACATGGGTAGAGGAACAAAAAGGCCATTGTAGGTAGCTTTAGTGTCAGACCAGAAAGAGAAGTCATTGTGCTGTAGAAAGGATGCCTATGTTTCATGTGCCGGAACCGTAATGGATCCATCACCTCAGCTAAAGCATGCCACACATTCAGCCCATAACGTTCAGTTCAGTATATGTAGCTTTACAGTTCAAGTTACTTTTGTTAAGAAATGTTATATTGCTTTAGTTTGAAAAATGAACCATATCAGGGACACTTTAGGATGGATTTTGGTGGGTTTTTTTAATCACATGAAAATACATGCTTCTATCCCTGAAAATATAGGATACAAGAAATCATGAGAGCACAAAGGTCTCATCTTTTTGTACATGGATTTTGTTATAGGCACTTGGAATTGCTTTAAACATTCCCTTCTTAAAAAAATAAATGCCTTTGGTCCTTTAAACAGAAGAAAACATAGATTGATTGAACCACAGTCAGGCAAAAGTAAAAAAGTTAACTTTTTAACATTACCTCAAAAACAAAAGCAGCTTTTGTCGCATAGGCCAACAAAAAGTGCTGCAGATCCAAGACATAATAATTGCTACATTTGAAAAAGACCAACTGTCCCGTATCCAGTCAGCAAAATGAATTTCTGTGAGTGCAAGAGAATAAGCAATAGGATTGGCTCATGTCAGACATACAGCAGTAAAGTATCATTTACTCATTTATACTGAAAAATAATTTCAGGATGCCATTGCTTATAATCTCATTTTCATTGAGGAGACTAAAACAAGAAGGGAATTTACTGTGTGCCCATATCACTCCAGCAGAAGTTAGGTTAAACAGCTATCCCTTTCAAGAGCTTTTTTATGGTTATCTCTCTTTTCAAGTTCTTTGGGTCATTTGCAGGGCAGCCAAGTCTGGTAGGAGTTAGTGCAGGGGTGAACCAGCGGCTGCACATGAGCTATGTAGTAGTTACTGAAGTTTATATCCCGTACATAAGGAGCGGGCTGGTAGTAACACGTGGTGACAGTGGGTATGGCATTCTGTTCAGCCAGCACCCGCAGTGCCAACATGGAGATAAGGTTCAATGTCTGACGTCTCTCATGGCCCATCAGGCACACAGTACTCTCGTTAACCACATGGTAGAGTGTGGTGAGGCAGTTGTAGCGCTTGTGCTCCATGCCTACAAAGTGGTTCTGCAGGTAGGCCTCCAGCTTCCTCTGCTGCTCGCCGATGTCTGGGAAGTCAATGAAGAACCGGGAGCACATGTAGCGCTGGAGTGATTTCATCTCAGACTCTGACTTGGGCTGGAATCCCCGCACCAGGAGGTGGCAGTACTTTAAAAGGCCACCACCCCGGATCTCCTCTGGGCTGCGTGTAGCAATGATTTTATTATGAAGATGGCCAAGAGCTTCCTGAAAGTCACCATACATGCTTTCCCCTAACACTGTGGGGTGGAAACTCTCAGACATTGGCGTCTCGGAGCAGCGGTCAAAGAGCAGCAGCGAGTCCAGGCCAATCTGGAACGAGTCAACACTGAACTCAAACTGGCGCCTCAGAGAATCCACAAACTTGAGCTCCACGTTCTTGCCTGTGTTGTTGGACAGAGATATGAGACTCCAGCGGTCTGAGTCGTTGCACACCTTCACCAACTTCTGCACATAGGCCTCCTTCAGAGTGAGTGCATTGATGCGCTCTTTGCTGACGCCCTCAGGCAAGAAGTCAAGCAGGCAGTCCAGAACCACATCTTTAACCAGATGGAACGCCTGGTCGTCTGACAGCGATATGCCAAAGATCAGGTCTAAGTCCTTGTAGCCGAGTCCTGTGTCCTGGTGCAGAATGTGACTGGCAGCAGAGCCGTTCAGTCTCACATCCCGCACAGTGATGCCTCGCTCCTCGAGCCGAGTTCGCACAACCTACAAAGACAAAGACAATTTTTAAAATTTGGTCTTGGTGAACTTAGCTAGCCAACCTGAAATCACATGACCCGTATTTAATACAGACTGGTTTTAGCAATTTAGCATAATCTCATATTTCTTGCATTTCCTAAAGTTGCAGAATTAGCCTTCGTATGTGAGAGGCAAATGAAAGGTAAATGTTACCCTAGATAAACAGGTTCACTTATTGAACTTGCAAATACACCCACAGACTAAGATCATTATTTTAGTTTATCTTTAGCAAGAAAGCAAACATTTCTCAGAATAGTTTGAGCAAGCAATTTGAGATTAGTGAAAAGATATGCTACTGTTTGTTCTTATTAATATCATGTGATATTGTAAAGAACCCAACCACAAGAAAAGAGTGAATGGGAAGCGTTTGTAAATGTTGAAACACTGTGAGCTACTGTTCACAGAGTCATAGTTTAATGAGCTAAACCTGTCTATCCCTTCGAGTGCGATTAAGATAATCACAAATAGTCTGCATTCCCTTCCTCTGCAACGAACAATGGGTCAGTGGCCTTTCAACCCACAGAAAATGTAATATACTGAATGTTAAATTACGACACATTCTATTTACATTTTGAAATACAGTATATCTATAATATATTACTATATATTCAATTTGGATAAGAGAACCAAGCCATGGTGATGATATGGGCTTTATGTAGTCAGCTGCAATGTTCACTCAGATAGGCAGATTTAGCGTGCGTATGGAAGAGACTGGAGAGCAGGGAAGAAATTGTGAGGGGCCAAAAGTTTTACACAGGTGTACACCCTGACCTGCAGCTGACTAAACTGAATCAAAACAGCCTACCTGTGACTTGGGTGGTATTCCACAAAGCGAGTCATAAAATCCAGACTTATTTGAAATAGCCTTGCTTAAATTAGCCAGACAGCCAGTCCACACTCAGTGTGCTCCACTAACAAAACACGGGTGCGACATGTTCCCACTCATTCAAGCAAAACTGTAGTAATTGAGGCTAATACGCACAAACACTACACTGAAGCAGCTCCAACAGTCGAATGCAAAAAAAAGCAAAATGTCTGTTAATGACTGCAAAGAAAGAGCACCTTTTTGTCAAGCAGAGATTATATATTAGAACACATAATTACAAAAAAAATAATCCCTTGAGTATTAATAACGCCATAGAAATTTCCTGGGACAAAATCATTGACAGAACTATTTAAGAAAACATTTATATGCAATTACACTTTAGTCAGTTGGCTATGACCAAGCCAGGAACAAGAGAAATGGTTAGTATTTAAATAATATAATAATTCAAGAAGGCATTTTTAACAAGTACAAAAAAAAAAAAAAAAACTTTAAGGCCATGCTTGAGTGCAAGGCAAGCCTCCATTCCGAATTTCCCATCATACGCACTACAGCGTAAAGAAATGTGCCACTGGCTTTCTTGCAGACACTTTAAGATGCTTGGTTTCAGTGTAGGTTTCCAGTAATTCTACAATCTCAGCAATCACAAGATCTCCTCTGGAAATGCTAGAAGATCTCCCCTGTCCTGACATGATATGGCAAGTGGTGTCCTGAATGCTTTACACACTCCCTCATTCACTGGATTTTCAATCAACAGACACAATATGGGTGATTGTGCAATAAGCTTTACTATAGGCCACTGTTTTTACAACCTGCATTTTACCATGGGAAATAGTCAGAAAATATCATTTTGGCTAATATCTTGGCTAATATTTAATATCTTCTCCATATCTAAGTACTAAAGAAACTGGCTCATGAACTGAGAATATGTAGGATATAGCCTATCTATTGTTTCTTATATCTATGTTTGACATCCTGTGGCTTGTCCAGTAGAAGTGATCAAGCTAAGCTAAGCTTCACTATTAACCTAACCCAGAGCATGTTTGTCCAAATACCTATGTTACCATAGAAACCAAGCATGGCTTAAGATTAGCTTCCTTTTGTGGAATTAAAGTTGCTGGAATTTAGCCAGGCTTGTTGAAGTAATAGTTAGTGTACTTCATGGAATACACCCTGTAGCTGAGATGTAATGTGTGAACCTGTGTAAATGTCAGATTAGCGTTAGTCAAATAAAAAAACAAACTCTAACGCCACTCAGTCAGATCATTAGCCTACTATTTATAATTATTAGGTCAGGCTGTGGCTTTGGAGCATAAGTAGTGGCTGAAAGGTCTGTGCATGGCTTATTACATATCTCAGCTTCTTGCCACTTATTTTTTAACTCTAACATTTGATTATCAAATCAGTTTAGGTATTATTCTTTTATTCTTTTAGTACTCCACAAATCACTGCAAAACTTAATAAGCCTGATGGAAGATTGAAATTAGAAATTTAACAATTTAAACAAATGACAAAAGCCAACATGAAAACATTATATACTGTTATTCAAAAGCACAGTAGTACAGAACCTAGTATACACACTTACACACTTTTATCCTTATTTATCTCTACACTTCTACAGTCACCATGTGTAATATTACATAATCACTTTGAGAAACTGCAGCTCTAAAATACGGAATTACATTATTGCTTTCTTTCAGGAAAAAATGAATAGATTAAACACTTAACAACCTGTTTCAGAACAGTGTTTTCTGCAATGTTCAAGACGCCCAACATATATAGTATTTCCTTCTCGAAAACAAGAATGTCAGGCATTTTTGAACACTATATACTCTGGGTGAAAATGGCATACATTTCCAGTAACTCAGAAGGCAAACTGCCAAAGCTAGCACACACGCATGTTCATATTCTCAAGCTGTGTCACATCACGTCTGATAATGCCGTCATGAAAGCCTCTTCTTGAGAACGAAAGTATAATTAGTGATTGAATACTAAAAGAGGAAAAAACCCCACTGACATAATAACATAGTAAAAGCAAGGCTGCATGTCAATCAGACGCAACTGCACCATTACATAAACGCTATCATTACGAAAAAACACTTAACCAGTAAAACAGTGGAATCTTTAGTACAGAGCAGCCAAAAAAGGCATCCAATGAAGACAACGTAGTAATTATCATTCAGTATTATCAGACAGTTAACTATGCTTACAATGCTTACCTTAATATAACACATTAACTTTGCCATTCTTTCTTCCTTAATTTACATTAATCGATGGAGCCCTAAGCACTACAAATTGTGTGTGTGTGTGTGGTCCAAGACACTGAATCTGATCACGATCCATGAACCTTAGGTCAGGCAATACTAATCAAACCTATCAAACATCTTTAAGTTTCATGTTTCATTTCCTAGGTTGAGGAGGAGCCAGTGAGAACTAGTTAATGTGGAAGCTTCCATATTAAGTTTCATTTCTACTGAAATCCATCTGGATTTGAGAGTTTCTGTACAAATATGGCATAAATATGAGGATCTGCGCTGGCTTCAAGTGGACGGTGTCTTATAAAACACCACATCACTAGAATATCCGCTTTATCACCCTAGAAAGAAATTCGATTATGATTCCAGGTCCAACGTGGGATCCGTGAAATGTTTACAGATCAATATGTTTTGCTTAGACGCAGAAGAAACAGACAGATACGAGGGTCTCCTGGGTTTCAGAAGGACAACCCTGACTGACAAAGATTCTCTGTGAAGGACTTTGGGAAATCATGGCAGAGTGATGTCCCAGGGGGGCAGGAGGGGGAGGAGCAGGGGCAGGGGGGAGGGACAGGGGCAAGAGGGGGGTGCAGTTTAAAAAAAAAAAAAAAAAAAAAAGAGCTGCATTTACAGGAACATCTGAGTCATTAATACAGCAGTTTAATCAGCTAAGCAAGACTCAAGGGCTAAAAATGTTTTGCTTATCCTATACTTTCTGAAGGAAAGGTGAAGACTTACACACTGCATACACAACTTCAGTGGAAGTTTAGAGTTTAATCCCATCTTTCATGAGCTTTAGTGTAGGACATGAGGCCTGTGTGTGTAGGCCTGTGCAGTGGGGGTGTGAAATTAAATGCCAAATAAAACATATTTGTTCTGCATTATAGGAATGTTGTTTTTGGATGGAAGCCTGATGAAGAAATGAAAGGAAAACACATGCACTTACAAGCAAAGCACAAAAGCACAAGGATTTACCTTTACTTGTAGGCAAAAATGATAATACACAGAATAAAATAAAATAAAAACAGAAAAAAAAAGGCACTAAACAGTGCTACATCAAGGCCATAAATGCTCTGGACTTTTACCTGGACGATTTGTCGGGGCTGAACTGAAAGAGTCGGGAAGTTTCCACGGCCGTGGATAGGGACTGGTTCACCGAGAATAGAGTCCAGACGCTGCACCTGCTCCCACGACAAGACACAGAATCGCCGACTGAGCTCCGACGCGTCCCCGACTGACATGGCGACGAGACCCGGGAGTGATGAGCCGAAAAACCTCTGCTCTCTGAAATCCTCAGCAGGATGCAGAAAACAGCTCTTACTACCCAAAGTCTTGAGTCTAAGCGCTTCGATATATATAACTTTTCTCTAACTTTTCTACTGGTTGCTTGAAAAGTTCTCGACGTCTTCCTTCACCTCGTTAGAGATCAATTCACTGCGCGACTCGCTGATGTGTAACTTGTCTAAATCCTTTCGCTCTCCGTCCGAAGTATTTATACTCATCATATTTGCATACGTGTGCTGATTGGAAGATGGTTCATGAATAATTAATGAGCTACTCCTCGTTACGGAAGCCCCTTATGGAGCGGTTTGTGCGTGTGGACACGCCCACTTGGCGCTTGGGGCGGGTTTTAAAGCATCAGAGAGAAACTTTACCTCTGGATTTGCTTTAAAGCAGGTCGGAAAAACTGTGTAGAATGCGGAGTTGTTTACATCTCCTTCTTTCAAATACACTCCCAATACACTTTCAGAATGATGTGACTGAAAATCATTAGAAAGGAAAAGACAGAATTACTGAATGCATGTCTTATAAGCTTGTTTGTCATATAGATGATGATAATAACAATAATAATAATAATAAATAACCTATTTATTAACAAATTAACAAACCTAAATTAATAAATAACCTAATATTTCATTGTGATTAGTAATTATTTATAGACAAACTAATATTTTGCTATTTCTGTCTTTTGTTATTCTACTGTTTTCAAGTGATATAATAATTTACACATCATCATCATCATCATCATCATCATCATCATTCCACTTTACTTTTGCCTGCATGTGTGTGTGTGTGTGTGTGTGTGTTTGTGTGTGTGTGTGTATTTAAAAACCTGCAGCTTTTATTTAAAAGCTCAAAGAACTAAAAGGCTTCCTTTTGGTTACTGAGCTGAAGTGTAAAGTTAGTTTTAAGCATAGCATTTACTGGCTGTTAATAATTATTAATAATTATGCCAATAATTAAGGATAGTAAGACCAACACGTGTGCGTACGCGTGTGTGTGTGTGTGTGTGTGTGTGTGTGCCAAGCTTTAATTGCAACCTTTGATCCTGCAGTTGGTTAAAAAGGTCTGAACTTGATGAGATGGCCAAGTGCAAGTACTTGAGTGTGTTGTGTTTAAGTCAGTTTGATTTGATTAAGTTTTACAGAGAGTGATAAGCCATGAGTGGAAAGACATGGCTTTTTCCACTCGAGATAATTTCTCATGTGTATGTTTCCATGAATTTTCTTGTGTGCACTGACTCTTTTGGATGAAGTTTTTATACTACCTTTCCACAGCAGAACAACTGTGAAATCTACATCAGTACAGATTGCATATAATCAGTGCAAGGGGGTTGCTGGCTACCAAATGATAAGTCACCTTATCCTTTAACTCAGCATGACCTTATACACGAGTGCATCTTTTATGTTATAAAGTACATTTGTAATGTTTTTTTTCTTTCAAGGTTTCACTGGAGAAAGTTCATTTAGCCTTCAGAACAAAAGCATTGCATTCTGGATGCATTCTTACGGCTTCACAGGGGCAAAACCAGATTTATATAAACTACAGCTAAGAGTCTGCTGTTCCCAGTGATAACCCAAATGTCTAATGACAGAAAATGATTTGCAGGTGCCTGACCTTATTATTAAACATCCTCAGTACAACTTAATGCAGCTGTATGTGTCATGTCTAATACAATGGCTTTGCACTGAAAATCCCAGCAAACATTTCAGAAGCTGCTCTAGATTACTTTAGATTGCTTATAATTTTATTAATTATGCACTAGTGTGTTTAACTATGAATATTCACTTTAAAATGTCTGTCTTGTGTAGTGGAAAATAAAGGCAGGACATACATGACTGTTACTTAAAACTGTTACTTATTAAGGTGAAAGAAAATCCTATATGAAGAATAATGGCATATATTTATTAGTGAATGGAGAGATTAAACAGATAATCGGAGATCTAGTTGTTTTTGTAAATGTTTAATTTAGGGCAGATTGTCTTCACACAGCATGGTGTTAACCAATTTCAGCTGGTAACACTAACCTTTGGTTGCCAGGCAGTGTGGAAGAAGTGGCTCCCATCAGTGGCCTGTACAGCTGGAGATACGCAGCACCTTCGTCACAGATCTACAAAAAAAACCCTGCCATGTGGCAAGCAGGCAGTGTGGGAGAAAAAAAACCATGGCCTGGCCTGAGCTAGAGCACATTTGAAAGACAACAAAAAGGACACACTTGGCATTTTCAACCCCATCATAAAAATAAAGTACTATTCATAAAAATAGTTAGTAACTGGACTGAGTGATTTTATAGAACTGAGTGCTCACAAGTGTGCTATTTAACCTTTTAAATCTTTTCCCATCCAGCCAGTAAGAAGCATTTTTATGAGTTTGGACTCGCACGCAGTAAACAACACAAAATATTTACTTTTTGAAATAAGCAAAAGATCATTTGTATTCATTATTGGAGGTAATCTGTATAGCAGGACGTGTTTCTGTTCATTTCAGGTTATCTTGTTGTGAGTTGTGAGTCTAGTGGGTGGGTATAGATTCACTGGTACTTGATCATGCCTTATTCAAAGCTAACAAAGCATTCAAATATGACAGCTTGAACAGACAAAAACATTCTTACGTAAATTTTACAACAATCCACTTCCTAATCCACTAATCCATGAAACCACCAACCTTAACAGAGGAACAGATAGTATTACAAAATGTTGATACAATGATCTATAAAGCTACTATTTCAATAAGCTGTTACGCAGTGAAACATTATTGATTACAGTATTTGATTGCACTTTATTGTAATTACTTATCAGGTGGTTTAGACAATGGTAAGAACTCATAGCTCTTTCGCAGGACTGAAGTGGAGAAATGTCTGAAGATTGATATCATGGTGCCAAATAAAATGGAAATGGCAATGATTAAACAAAGCTGGATGTAATGAGAGTGCTCTGCTTCAAACTCATCTACAAGCAGAATTAAAACAGAGCATGAGGTTAGTGTGTCGTGCATTACGAATTAGAACAGACAAAGTCCTTCATTACTATGATGTTGAAATCATTTTTTACCAGTTAAGACAGTGTGATGACTCAGGAATCCATTTCTTCCAGACTGGATAAAGGAAAATTAAGTGACTCAGTAAGACATCTGGTGTACATGCATAGTTTACGGCAGAGGCTCATTAGATTGTGGTACGCCCAAATGTTTCACGTCCAAAAAGGATCAATATTTATTAAAAAAAAAACACTTTACAGTACTTTAATTACACATTTAACATTACATACCAACTGCACACACAGAGGCCCAATGTCCTCTAAATAGCCTTCAGTATCACAATAACTCATAAGTAACTACACCTTGACTAAGCAGGAGTGAATGCCTAGTACTATTTTAACACTTATGTCTCAACTCTTAATGAATGCTGGGTAATTACTGGTAATTACAATAAGCAATAATAAAGTAATGGTTTGATAATTCATTGTGAAATGTCTTATATAACCTCTGGAGAACTACTAGCTAATTAGTCATTAGAAATGTGTTATCATGTGTTTCACTTAACAATACTGTTCCAGATCACCATTCCTAAGGAAGGACACAGTAACACTTCAGTCATTATCTAACATACAAATTGTTTACTCATTCCTTAACATTTGGAAAAGATATCTCAAACACTATGGAAGTAACATGAGTGTTTTAGTTAGAGTATCATTTGTAAGAATTTGTATATTTATGACACATGTAAACCTTCAAAGAGAGCTCAGAAAGGACAGCGGTGAATACAGGGTCCGTTAATCTCTGCCTCCTCTAAACACATATTTTTATGCTTATAATATCCAAGAATTAAAAACCATTTATATTGTACTTAGTGACCTGTTGGAGTAGGCTAATTTGCATCAGTAGTCCTTCAATCGGTAGGTAAGAAGGTGTTTCAGGAGCTGATATGATTTGATCATTATTGCTTAGCTCATAGTAAACTATCAAGCCATTACTTTATTATTATTATGTGCTGAGTAATTAACTAATATTTCTTAATAGTTAATAGTAGTGACTTAGGTTTTAATGTACCACTCATTTGTTCCTAATTAGTCCCTGTATAGTTGTTTTTTTAACTTATTATGCAGTCTTAAGCACAATTATTATTCAGATTGTATTTTTTTACATGAGAAAAGCAAACAATTTAGCCAGGTAAATATTTCCCTCAGTGGATCTATAGTTGCCTGCAGGGTTTGTCATTTAATTGGAAGACACTTTGACATACTAGGTTACTGAATAAACTAAATTACAATACATGTACAATATTATGATCATGAGGTAAGAATCAGTGTGGTTTACAGCAGTGTACACTGCAAACCCTAATGTTATCTTTACATAAACAATCAAGTAATCATGACTAAACATTACTTAATCGGTTGCGTTTTGTGCCTATAAATTAAAAATCTAAGTTCGTTTAACTTGTTTACCTACAAAATACATAAACTTAAGATTTCACGTGTTGTGAACTCAGAATCATGATTTATTAAAACAGCTCATTCTGGTCTTTCTTTGACGTGAGTTCCGCCTGGCAACAAGACAACTAATGCACTGATTGGTAGATAACTGCAGAAGGCGGTCCTCTTTGTCTGGTCTGTTGCTGGTATGGGTGTAGTGAAGTTCTAGAGATCATCATGAGTAGGAGAGACGACTCCGTGTGTGTTTACAAAGAAATGGGAATCATGTGGAGGATGTTTTGTAAATGAAGTTACATTTGGTTAAAAGTGTTAATTTCCCCTCTGTATGGAGACTTTCGGGACACACTGTATTGAAGTACACTTGAAATGATCACTAAGTTAAGTGAACGTAATTATTTCAGTACACTGTGTCCCTGGTGGACTAGCGGCTAGCATGCAGTGCTCTCACCACTGTAGCCTGGGTTCGATTCACAGTCAATAAGTTATAAAGTACAATATATGAACAGCAAGTTAAGTAAACTTAAATATACAAGGTTTGGGAGAGCCCATTACTCAATTAAATTGAGGGAATGATTTTACTCAATCACTTGAGTACAGTCAACTTGTTAAGATTTTCAGTACAGAGGGTTAAAAGTGTGATTCTCTTCTTTGATTTAGTGAGCTCCTAACTATGAAACTTCACAGCAGGGGACACAAAATAGGGCTGCTCAAAACAAGACACATGGCCATTGAACCATTTATTACTTCTCTCAATTGAAAACAAAACTCACCAAAAAGTGGAAATAATCTCATTATTCAAGATAATCCTGCTATAAACATTAACAGTGTGTGCAAGAGAAGCTGTGTGTAACTTATTTTAGGACTTAAGATTTGCTGTACTTTGTGCATATATTGTGCTTTATTTAAAAATGTTTTGTTGTAACATTACGTGAGAAACAAGATTATTAGAACAACAAGAGAAACAAGAAAGAGGATTATGTGAATGCAGACTTGTTTCTTGTCACACCTTTGCTAAATACAGTTGTATTAGAACTCACACCTACGCATTTATGTTGGTTTCATATTTCATTGCACTTTGGGCTTCAGTAAAGCTAATTTGTTCTACACATTAGTGTGTGCTTTGGGTCTGGCTCATCTTTTTTCTCTAAAGCCACACAGTTTATGTTTCTGGTGATGCTATTGCTCTGGAACCTCTTCTTATAGTTTATAAAACTGACAATTATGTCATCCATTGTTTTATTCAGATTTATACTTCAATAGAATGAAGGTTTAAAAAATAGAGCCTAGTATCAGTAAATCTTAAAGACAACAAACAGGGTTAGAAATTTCTATGGCAACACCATTGTTTGGATGTGTGTCAACGTCAGTGTGGCAGGATTTTCCTTACTGAAGTGCATACAGTCTACCTGTTCTGGTTAGCATTTGATAAGATGCAGGAACTCTTATTTGCTGTCTGACTGTAGCAGCTCAATCTCTGGAACGGACTTATGTAAACTGAGCCCTACCTGTGACGCAAATACGCAAAGTCCTAAGTGCCTGTTCACTGAGAAGCCTTATAGTGGCAGGCAAACAATGGAAACTAGACATCTCCACTGCTCTATTACCAGACAACTCCATAACATGTTTTGTTACTGATAAGTATCGTAAAGTAATTCTATATAATACAGAACGGGGAGGGGCGTAATGGAGGAGAAAACATCTAATTTCTCACTCTTCATGGCACAGACAAACTAAAAATATAAAATACACCTGAAACCATACAAAGGAACTGCCTGGCCCTAAATAATTCTCCAAACAAACCAGAGGGCTTATACTATTCTCTCTCTTACCCTTTCTTGTCTTTTTTTTTCCTCTATTTGTTTTTGCTCTGTGTTACAGACATCAGGGTGTGTCAAGCAGGTCATGTTATGTACGTTTAGTCTATCATTACAACTAGATACATGTACATGTGGAGGGCTGTAAAAGTATAAATGATTAGACGTTATTGTCATTACAAATGTCATCTTCAGGTCAACATTGATTAAATGTTGGCACTGTCAATAGAAAAGACTAAACGAATTGTATTGTTAGATAATGATGGTGAAATAATGGAGGAAAATTGATTATAAAGCAAGGAAACACTCATTTAGTTTCCTTTTTATGACAACTGAGCTCTTTAAAACTGAATCCAAACTTTTTGTAAATGTATACAGTAATGGAAATCACTGATTATTTGATTAGCTATTTGATTCCTTGTAATGTTTGTAAATGTTCAGATGAACATAAATATTACGACATCATTTATTTGAACAAAGAAACCAGAGTGTGTTTAGAACATAGCTCGTAAAGTAGCTGTAATGCTTTTGTCTGACTTCATAAGTAAGAAAGAGAACATGAAGATAAATAATGGTGTCTCTTTAACTAGAATCTCTCAAAGGAAGGGAAACTGTAAAAGAGACCTTCTAATTTACTTAGCAACCTCCAATACATTGCTTCTACATCTTCCTGCCTCATTAGATTGATCACTAAAAACCAGAAACAAGAAGCTATTTGCCTTTGCCTACTCTTGTTAGCAAAACCTATGGCATGTTCACAACTGTGTACATCAGATATTTTCATATCAATGTAAAGCCTTTGATGTATATGTGGGTAACACAAGCACTTCAATTCAGGCATTTGTTGAAAGGAAAAATGTTCTGCTTCTAGATATCCAAGTGCTTTACTGCCAGAGAAGAGATCAGTAAAAAAAAAAAAAAAAAGGCTTCCAGGCTTGGAAAGAGTAGCGGCTGTGTAAGGTAATAAAATCCTGCAAAGGAGCATAGTGGCAGTCATAAAGTCATCACTGCGACCCATTTTTACCACCCACTGCTGTGACGCTAATGTGAGAGAAAAAATATGAGAGTGTAGCTAAACCAAATTTCACAGCACAGAGCCCAAGTTAGGTGAAGAAACAACCGTTAAACGAAAGGTGTAGGTGTGACACATACGCTTCCTCATGTGCCAGCACATATTTTCAGAAATACAGCAGAGTAAAGCTCAGAATGCTGTAGGAGGCTGAAAGGAATGCATTGAAAAGTCATTTCTGGGGAGTCGGTAGGGAGTCACTGAAGCCTGCACTGCACGCAACACAGAGTTTCCATTTGTTGTCAGCACACGCTTCACTCTGGAGACATTGTGGCACATTGTGGAGTTTTAAAAAAAATATTGAATGAATTTCTTTTAAGTAAATTTAGTGTGCTGGTTCATTCAAAGCTTCATCATCACCTTGTGTTTACACACTACACACATATCAATACTGCGGTCATACACCCTGTACATGTGTGAAAGACCTGTAAGTTAACAGATAATGTATAGCATGAGCTCTTGTAGTAGCACATATGTCTTTTGGCCTTTACTCAAGATTATACTCTAGGATGTCCTGTGTCACTGACAAACACTGGCACGGTGCAACTGATTACTAGGAAATGACAGACTTTGGGTTTAACTGCTGTTTGATTCTGTAGGTGATCCTTATTCTCATTTACAAGTTACAAAACATTTGTATGTCTGCTAATCACATAGCATGCAAAAAAAAAAAAAAAAACAGTTTCAGGTCCGAAGGTATGAGGAATGTTTATGGCCACAAGCTTATCAGCCTTTTTATTGTGGTTGCACAAAAGACTGCATTAGCAACAGCTTATATATTATGTAACTGCGTAACATGTTTTTATACAATGTAGTGACTGCTTTAGCTACTGTGACTGTAAATGAGCCCTGTTAAGAAGTATTTTTTGTCTGAGCACAGTATATGGAAAGGTGGTGCACCCCTCCATTTTGCATTAGCAAGAGTAAGCACACATAAGAATAACATTTGTGCATAATGAACTTTCAACCATGACAATTATAAGGGTACTAGGTACTATTTCACCTGACCTTCATTAATAATTGACTAAATTCTCTGGGTTTCTTAAATGAATGGAGTCTCACCATAATTTCAGAATGACTGACACCCTTAATGAGAATGGCCAAAAATATTTAAAATTCAAATATTATTTTAAAAAAAAATGATGAATACTTCCGCTGTCTGGTCTGTTGTCTCTGCCAGGACCTTAAGACTTTGCTATAGACAGAGCTTTCAACAAGATAATGATTCCAAGCATACATCCAAACCAACATGGAAACTGTTGTGGGAATGTATATAGCATCTTCATTCATTCATCCTTAGGTCATGGTGGATTCAAAACCTATCCCAGGAACACTGGGCACAAGGCCGGGATGCCAGTCCTTCTCAGGGCTCCACAGATGCACACATTCACACACACATTAACACCTAGAGGCTATTTAGATTCACCAAACCACCTACTGGTTTTTGGGAGGTGGGAGGAAACCCATGGGAAAGAATATGCAAAACGCCTCACAGACAGTAATCTGAGCTCAGGATCGAACCCGTGACCCCGGAGCTGTGAGGCATATAGAATCTCTTTTTGAAAACTAGCGATCTGCATTGAAGAAGTAGGTCAACACGAACAAGCCGGAAAAATATAAAAGAGCTTAAAGTCGTCTGCATTAGGAGTGGACCAAGATCCTGCTACAAGCATATCCAACCATGTTACACAGGAAGACTCAGTGCTTATATTCTCTCTCTTCTCCTTCACTATTAGTTTTATGAGCGCCAATCATTTTTTATAACCAGCTCTTTGCAGAAGATATTGCACTACTTTTTTGCATTCCCAATTTTGTTTAAACTTAAAATATAATTTAGTGTATGGGTTATTGTATTTATTGTACATTTGTTGTAATCTTTTCAAATTTTTAATAATTTGAGAATCAATAATTCTGGAGTTTCTGGAGAAAAGTTGGACTTCCCATGACTCTGTTATTAAAACACAGGAGTACAAGTATAGCAGTGTGTCATGGTCGGAAGCGTTAGTGAAAGTGCAGTGGCACACATTCACATGTCTACTCATTCTTATGACAGACTATTATTATTTTATAACTTTAGCTCTACTGTCATAATGGCAATAAAATATAAGTACACGCTGTTATAGTTACCTGAAAGTTGTGTGTGGTTACTCAGAAATGTAGATGATTCAATTGGATATATACAATAACAACAAAAATACCTTTATTATGTATTTTTCTCTACATATCTTAATTCTATTATTTGGATCTTTACATATGTATCCAGCTGTACATATTTAATGTTTAAGTATCATTAAGATTTAGGTATCATATTAAGACAAGGTATCACTTTACACTCCGTCCAGCCAAAATGCTTAAATAATACTGTTATAGAAAATACATGCGAATAAGAATAAGAAAAACAGAGATGTAAAGAGGCAGTTCTACTGTATTACAAAAACTGTTCAACTGCCGAAAAAAACAAAGTTTAGCCAATAATTATCGCCTGAATAATTATTTGTCTTAAAACAAGACTGAAACCTTCACCTTTGGACAGTATGTTGCGGAATGTGTGGGTGGTTTTTACAGACCTGAACTTACCAGAAGATCATTCAAAACCTGTGTCTGTGGCCTCCAAATCACGTCAAGAGATGATCAAACAAAAGACGAACGCATGATTGCAAATCACAACAAGCTTATATACTGTTTCTTATTTTTAGACTGGTGTACTAATAATGTGTCAAATTGTAGGTGAAACTATCGTTTATGTGCCTTTGGTAAAATGGTCTATGCTCACAAACAGAAAAGAATGTACAGATGGCTTTTAAAATGTGATGAACTAATCTTTCCAGTGTGCCAGCTTACTGTGCATCTTACAAGCAGCTTGTTAAGTCCATCTGATCTGAATTGTTAAATATCTCTACCATTTATTTTGCATAACTGAGCTTTTGAATACTACTTGTAATGCACATGGAGGCCTGTGGACAGACTGAATGCAAGAACACAAGATATCACTTACCTTTAGCTCATCTAATCCAATACCTGCCAGGCTTCAGATCCAATTACAAATCAAGAGCCATTTAGGGCAAGCAAGTCTATCACATGCAAAGCCCTCTACGCTGTGGCTTACCTTCATCCCACATCCTGCCTCATATTGCGGAGAACAAACTGTTGGAAAAATTGACGACCAAAACTTTTAATATCACAGAGATGGCGATTGTATTAAAAGATGAATTTTAGTGCCACACCTGGATATCATTGCTGCTGTATTGTGTTTATTGGACACTTGAGATGCAGCAAAAGATATAATCAATGCACTTTTGTTTATGAAATACTAAATATCAAATATTGCAAAATGAAGCTGCCTTAGAGCAACACTACTATATATACAGACAAGCTTCACTGTGCTGTCACTGACACGTAAACACACTGAAATAAATAAATACATTTTGTTTTCCGCACTTATCTACTTATAATGGTAATGGAGAAAAGGCATGTTGTTTAGGGGGAGTAGAGAAGACCAGACAGATAGAGCACTCATATGTAAAAGGGAAACCATTATACACGTCAGATTTATGCCACAGAAAAGAAGGTAAAAATAACAGCTCTAAAGTAATAGGATTTCAATAAGGTCAGAAGTTACTCCTAAGACAAAGAGCAAGGGTGTTTTCACGCTTGGTCCATTTCAGTGCTCCAAGTGGTCTCCGGTCCATGACTCAGCATTTTTGTGTATAAGTGAACACAACAAAGGAACTCAGACCCGTCTTAAGTGGCCCACAAGCGAACCGTGCTCAGACAATCGTCAGGGTTTTTGATCTAAGTTCGGTTTGTTTCAAGATTCAAGATTCAAAGAACTTTATTAATTCCAGGGGGAAATTGTTTTGCAATGTTACAATTGCTCTCAAAAAGAAAGAAAGAAAATAAAATAAATATGACTGGTTCATTTGTTGGTCCACTTGATTTGTGCATTGTGAAAACAAAGTGGTCTCAGTATGCTTCATCTTTTACTTTGTAGATAAAGAACTTGAGAGTTGCTGTATATACATAGATCCAGTTTTATGTCACCTAACAGAAAAACAACTCCAATAGCTTTCTGTAGAGTCATGTGGTCCCACAACAAGGTCAGCAGTGTTAGGCAGATAGAGCAACTGGCACTAGCAGCTAAGCGATAGAGCGTTAGGCAGCAGTAATAATAGTATTGTGTGTGATAGAAACAGTAGTCACTGAATAATACTATTGGTATACAGTATGTGTGTAATATTTGTAGTGTATGCATGTATTTTGTCTACCCCAACCACTTACATCAGCCAGTACTACAGTCAGTAGCTCTATGGCATAAAGCATGAGTTAATTTTGATGGCTCAGCATAAAAAATGCTTCTGGTATTTCACTTGTTTTTCAGCCTAATCATAGCATTTCACAAATGATAGCATCATGTAAAGCAACCATTTAGAATTACACTACTCAGTGTGACACAGCTATTACACTATGGTAAAAGTGGTCTGAGATCTTATCAATGCTAAAATGTCTAGAAAGAGAACTGAGTCTCCTTTAGAGCCCACTTGTACTGTGAACACCAAAAGTATGGCCAGGTAGTATGGTTCATTTAAGACGAACTACATGTGAAAACACTCCAAATGACCCATGGCAGAATAGCACAGCAACAGCTCTCACGGCTAAAGCTCCCTCGTCACAAAGAATCAGCATCGAGAAAATCACATTACACTACAGAAGAGCCTTTAGTAAATTTATACTCACCAGCCGCTTTATTAGGAACACCTGTACACCTGTTCATTCATGCAATCAGCCAATCATGTGGCAGCAGCACAACATGTACAATCCTGCAGATACAGGTCAAGAGCTTCAGGTAATGTTCACATCAAATATCAAAATGGGGAAAATGAGATCTCAGTAATTTGACTGTGGCACAGTTGGTGGTGCCAGACAGGCTGTTTTGAGTATTTCAGAATCTTCACACACAACAGTCTCTAGAGTATCCACAGAATAGTGTGAAACACACATCCATCAAAAAGCATACTTTGTGGATCAGAGAGGTCAGAGGAGAACAGCCAGATTGGTTTAAACTGACAAGAAGATTACGGTAACTCAAATAAGCACTCTTTACAACTGCAGTGAGCAGAACAGCATCTCAGAAAGCTTCGAACCTTGAGGTAGATGGACTATAAGAGCAGAAGACCAGCAGAATAACTGCTAGCCAAGAACAGGAATCTGAGTTGAAGACCAGAAAAATGAAGCCTGGTCTGATGAATCTTGATTTCTGCTGTGACGTGCAGATGGTACGGTCAGAATGTGGTATCAACAGAATAAATCTATGGACTCGAACAGTGTCAAAAGTTCAAGGTTGAAGTTGAAGGTGTAATGGTGATCACGTGCATCCCTTTATGGCCACAATTTGTGCTCCATGTCATGACGAATTGAGGCTGTTTATAAGCAAAGGGAGGTTCCACCTAGTATTAGTATGATGTTCCTAATGAAGCCAATGCCTCAGAATGTCTAAATATTATGTCAACACTATCACTTTTAATAGATATAACTCACTTATAAAGAAAAACAGTTGTTCCTATATTAAAGATGAAATCACATCTACAGTGCATGCATGTTATGTTCATATGATTCAGTTTCCAATTGAATTTTGCGCAAGACTTAGAAGCATTGTTTACCCAAAAAAGACAGGGCACCTGACCTTATCATGTTCATATGTGTATTTCCTTCCCAATATCAGATTTCTGCTGTGCAGCTGATTCTAAAGAATGACTCAGTGTTTTGCTGTATATTGTACTCTTTGTGTTGTGGCTGTATTTTCCACACCTGTAGGCTACTTTGGATAAAAGGCATTGCTAAATTTAAAAAAATTGTAAATGTATAAGGTGCCCTAGTATGGTGTAGTATGTCCCAGAAAACAAAACAGTTGAAGAAATGCAGTGGATCACAGGAATCGTGTTCTCTGGCCACCAGGATTCAATTTCTTCAATGAATGCAGAAACCGCTGGCTTTTCTAATGTCTCACTGCCAAATCTTAAGATGGTGTGCCAAGACTTTTCTCAAACTATACCATGACATGTAAATGAAATGTTTAGGTGAATGCAGTGAATGGTTGTGTCTGACTCACCCAAAGTATTTTCTATAGTTTTAATTTCTTTTTTTAATTGTTTTTGACTGTCGTGGTGTATAGGACATTCTGTCTATCACAACACCACAATTACTTCTTTGACATACGTAGATTTGCTATTTATGATCATTATATCTCTTTAGTTAAATCATGTATAGGTAGGTGAGCCATGGCGCTACATGCACTGTGCTTTACTATGATATGAATTCTTTATAAAAGACTTTTCAGTAGTGCATTAATTTGCCTTAATGCCATAATTTAATTCAGGTTACTTTGTTCAAATATGTTAAGAAGCTTTGTGAAATCAAGAAGCTTTTTAACACTTATTGTACTCATCATATACAAACATTTTTGACATTTCTTAATTAAACCTGCTTGTTAATGTAGCAAAAGATGAGAACCACAGCTGCAGAAGACACAGGACCAGAATTATCCCAGTCTTTATTAAAATGGTTGAAGTAAAAGCCAGCTAAAGTTTTAATAATCAATAATATTCTTAATGTTTGGCGATTTTTCTGGAATTTTTCAGGGGTAATTAACTTCAGGTTCCCAACCCTGTCCTGCACATTTTTGTATTTTCTCTGCTCTAACTCAACCAGTCAAACATATGAAGGGCCATTAATTAGCTGATTAGCTGACTGAGATATGTTGGGAGCAGGGAAAACACTAAAATATGCAGGACACAGAGTACTCCAAGACCTATGACCTAAGCAAATACATCAGCAATGTAAGGTTTGGGTTTATGACATGACTACGTTATTACAGGGTTTTAAGAATATCCTCCTCCTTATTGTCAAATTGTATTGCAGCAACTTTCATAGCCACTCAAAGCTTAAATTATTCCCATCCTGCTTCAATCATCTGCACAACTTCTCTCTAGCTTTGTTTGCTACATTGGTTTTTATTAAAAAGTAGAAAAGCAGACACAGACAAAAGATAGAATGTGGAATAAATACCATTTAGACATTCCTCTACTGAAAGTCAGACTGGAACCGGGGAAAGAACCAGCATGGTCTGTTTGTTAGGCTCGAGTAGAAGACTTTACAGAGAAGATATTTATCAAGTACACACTAGAGTCATTAAAAAAAAAAGGTACAGCTTGTTTTTGTTGCTCTTTCACTCATCACTTCACCAAAGTCTTAATGAGATGAATTATGTTCACTGGAGCATGGAAATCACTCAGCAGTGCAGGACATGAGACGTTAGGCCTGAGATTTGGACACGCTACTCTGGACAAGACAGAACAATCAGGGCATTTGTTTAAAGTGAAGGATAAATGTGCCATCTAGTGTTGACAAACCAGATCAAAGAGTGTCACAAGTGATGACTGAACATCAAATTCTTTATAAAACTGCACAAACTGTATCTGATACTGATTTTTTTTTTTTTAAAGCAAAGTGTTGTCACAACAAATATGAACTTTGTTTACTTTATTACTGTTTACTGCCCTTTATAGTATTTTTTTATATAGAAATGTTTCATTTCTTTATTTTTGAAGGCCTCTTTACTTAACAGCATTTCTTTGCATGTGCCTAAGACTTTTGCACAGTACTGTATATAGTAATGGAACAATCACTTTTACAGTATTGGCTATGCACACTTGTGTAATTACTTCTCAACTGACATGGTATTAAAGAATAAGAATAATAATAATAATAATAATAATAATAATAATAATAATAATAAGAGACTAGCCTAAAAAAATACAATAGAACACACATTCCCACAGTCCCAATGTCAGTCAAGTGTTAGCTTCTCAAAACTTACAGTAATGGTTTGTTGTTTGATGTCAACAAGCTCACAGGACAACTCACATTTGGACAGGTTTCACATCTGAACGCATTCAAACCACACAGCTGTCTTCTTCTGTTCATTGCTGTCAGTCTCTCCTGCAGTTATTCCCTCATTATACGGTGAATTCCAACAAAGATTCTTTAACTGTTTTAAAGATAACACTTATCTCAGCTCATTTCTGATGCCTAACATTATACATTATTTGCCTGCCTCTCGTTAATTCAACATTTTATTTCCATTCTTCTTTCTAACCTATCCCTGAATGTAATACTTCCGGTTTAAGTATAGCAAAAAGTCTATGAACCAACATTACTTTTTAACCGATATTAGTCATACTAACAAAAATATACAAATTTTGTCAACCAAGAAAAAAAAAAATCTTTAGCCAATGGTGCTCAAACTTGTCTGCATGTCTTCAGAGTATACATACCTAAATATTTAATGAATATTTTGTTTACACGTAGAATGAACAGTACGGTAAAACATTACCAAACACACACACTGCTAGTATAATTTAACTTTCACTTTGCTTTTAAATGAAGTCTACATTTTCTAGGACAGTTTCACTACATCTGTGTACAATCAATACGTTGTACTGTGCAGCACAAAACAAAAATAGTTCACTCCTGACTTAGATTTTTTTTTTTTTAAAGATATTAAGACCAAGAACACTGTTTGCAAAGTGAATGTCGCTTCCTCAGCCTGCTGCTTTAGCCCAACCACCATGCTGCAAAGTTTTGCTTCATTAATATATCCTTCTAAATAAAGGTCTCATCCCATTCCACTTTCTCTTACTGATGCTAATATTGAAGGAGCTCCCATCCATTTGTGGAACTACTCCAGTGCTGATGTTTTGAAGGTTTGAAGACCACTTCCTAGTCATTTCATTCCAGAGCTTAAATAACTGACCAACAAATTACCATCAACACACAAATAAGTAGTCTTTTCCACTCTCATGATACATACTTTTACACTCATTCACTCATGAAGTAATCATTTACAAATTAAACTTGATTATGTATCCCTTTCTGTATTTCATAGCTCATAACGGTTACATATTTGAGGCCTCTTTGGGCTGCACATGTCAGGAGACTTTTTCCTTACACAACTCTGATCTTTAAACAAAAGTTACTGCTATGAATACAAGTCAATGGGTAAATCTTAAGTATGGCTCAAGGCTTAGTGCAACACCAAACACAGCTGTGCGCAGTGTGGAGAGAACAGGAAATGACCCTTTCTTGTCAAATGTGTATTGTGCTTCCTATTATTCCCACTCTGCAGATGAAACAGAGAACCATAATTAATCCTAAATCAATCTTCTGTTTACAAATTTGCTCATTAAATCTTAGGTCCAAAGGGCATTTTTCACTGTTTAGAGACCTGAGGACGACCTGAGTGAATTGCCATCTGTTAACCCTATTCTGAGTGAAATGAATAAATGAGGGTTAGGTGCTATGTCTTGTCTGCTGGGGCTGGTGCTTCTGTACTCAGGTGAGCGGGAGAAAGCCCATGTCAGAAGCATCACTGAGAATGAGAGAACTATGGCTAACAGAATAGAGTGAAAGATGGAAGCTAAGTGCCTGAGCATCCAGTGTGGCCTTTTTGCTCATTTGCTGAGGGCAAGTCTTGTCCGTCAGATGGTGTTTCTGTTTTCCAAAGCAGCTGGTAGAAGTCCTACCAGATGGAGACTTGAGAGTGCTTGAGACTGTAGTTAGCAGATTCTCCTGGGTCACTGGAGTGGTCTTGGGTGTGGCTGAGCTGCAGCTGCTCTTGACCACTGAGGAGTGAGAAACTGACTCCAAAAGCTCCTTGGCACCCTGTGTGCACTGCATTGCACAGCAAAGAAAGGTGGAAGAGGGAGGGAGAAAAAAGTGAAAACAGATTTGTCTTCTTTTTTTATTTTGTTCAACAATAAAACATGCACTAAAAAACTGGAAAAGACATCATGGTCAGGATGAGGCATTATAGCAGATTAGTTTCATTCTTGAGCACAGAACGAAAGAGTGCATCTTTGCAGAGCGAACAGTTTCCCTAGGGTCACTAAGGGATGAAAAGATGACCTAGTTTACATCAGCAGACGCAACCAACATACGAGGGCATGAAGGAAAGAAATACAAGTGTATGAAAGTGAGCTTCAAACTGTGAAACCCAAGTGGCCCTGCCAATAGAAAAAGAGAGAACACTGAGCAAAGTTACAGAATGCAAGTACTTGGGGGAAAAAAGTATTATGAAACTGGGTGTGCCTGTGAGAGTATCAGATGAAGAAAAAAGCACGGGTAGCAGTGCAGAGACAGAACAGACGAAAACAAGCCGGTCCCTATTGGATGATCCTACTTGCAATTTCATTTTTATGTAGGCGTAAGCAATGTGAAATACATTTAGTTCCTGAAAAGTCACTGCATTGAACACATACAATTTTGACAGAAGCAGCACGAAATATATACGTTTTTTTTTACAAGTTAAGGATGGAGATTCAGAGTTAGTGCACAGACAGCTACACATGAAGAGAAGGGAGCGGATGCTGTAATGAGTTTCAAACTTAGGAAATGATGGTTAGGTCATGAAGGAAGATGATGGTGACAGTTGCATGCAGAAATGCTCATAACACAATCTTACCAGCCAAACTCAGATCTGCCAGCCATCAGGCAGTGCATGAGACAGCAAATTCCTGACAGTTCCCTTCCTGTTGAAATCAGCTCATTACATTACAAATTGCAGGGCATAAAATCTAATCAGGATGTCCCAAAACTGAAAGGCACATTTTTTGGTACTGTGGTAATTGTACAAGTAGTACAAGAGCTCCAAAAAAAAAAAAAAAAAAAGTACCTATTTTGAAACAACAGAACAGACATGTAATTTGGAGGAGTTGAAAAGATATTAAATGGAAACCACAACACAGAAGTCTTAAACTGAACTGGACTTTATAGATAAAATCTAAAATTAAAGAGGACATAACTGTCCTGAAGGATGTAAAAGTCATTTACTTTGCACAAAAGGAAGTTAAATTTACTGAACAGTGTCAGTCACATGAGCCAAAACATTAGCAATGGACATATCACATATACAGCATCCACAATTACATTAAATTCAGTTTTGTGGGGGAAAAAAATCCTTAAAGGTTAGTGGACAGCTGTTCTTAAGTTGCTTATGATAAGCTGCTACTAAATCACAAGTACAGTTACTTGATTACACATAACGTCCGATGTGAGTCACAGCATAATCGTTTCCTGAAAGAAGACGTGTAACTATAAGATTTTTTTTTTTTTTCTTAGGTTCTGACAAGCACCATATATGATAGGTGTGTCCTTGTGACCCTTGATTTATTATTATACTGTGAACTGTTAAAGAGTTGAGATTTCGGTGCAATTATTCTAATGCATGTAAAAGAAAAAAAATTTAAAAAAAGGACTTAAGTGTTGCCTTTTCAGTTAATAATACCCAATATATTCTTTTTTTTTTTTCTAAACCTGTACTAGATAATCCAAAAACATTACTGATTACCTCTTTAGTCACGTGATTTGCAATGTACCCAACACTTGTTATTAGGAAGAAGCCGTTTCACGTGCAAGGAGATGACTTGAGTCTAACGTACTGCCACTAGATGACACTCTTACCATGTTGGTGTCGTTCTTTGTCATGAAAGGATGGAGCTCAGTTTCAGAGGTGACTGGTTGAGGGATGACATCTGGAGGTAAAAACCCTCTTCTGTCAATCAAACTGAAACACGGCATCACACACACTGTTATATTAGCATATGACAGACATAAACGATATGAATTGTACTCTAACGGGAAAATATTGGTGGCTTGTGATGGCAATAACGTAACATCTGGTACATTATGTGTTTTGAGACTCTGACCTGGGAGGCATTGGACCACACAGCACCACACAACAGTTAGTGAAGATGCTGTTATAGCTGTAAGGGTTCCCAGATTCTTCTACTCCTCTTTTACTTGACCAAGAGCCCTTAATCTGTGAAGGATTGTCAGAATAAAAATAGTTGCATAACAGAGAAATCTGTTAGACTGCATGCTTCTTACTTCATAAACAGTCCAGTAGAAAGTACTGGACTTTTTTTTTTTTTTTACCAACTATTACAGCATTGGATTTTTGACAACACTTACATCTTCATTAGTTGTGAGGTTGGAAGCCACCAAGTAGGTATGGAAGCCAGACAGACCCAGGATAGACCAGATGGAGAAAAAACAAACAACCAGTTCCACAACATTACCAGAGCCGTTAAGGTTTAGAACTGTAACAGGACATTCACTCCCTACACAAATTACTCTTGCATCCCTGATTATCTAAGCAGAAATTATAATACAGCGCAAACATTAACCATGTAAACAGGTACGCTACGATGCCTGGTTAGTGGTAGTACTGCATCAGGAGGAAGCTATTTATTTATTAACTGTACAGCCCAGAGAAATGACAGAACCAATTAGGGATAAATGGGATTATGATCAGAAGAAGAAGCAGCAGCAGCAGGCTGTGGTCCTGGGGACACGTGAATCACACATGTCCCTAAACGAGGCATTGAGACAGAAAGGATATCTGGCTGGACTCTCCTGTAAGGCTTGTACAAAGCCTTTCCCACCTTGTGATCCTGTAGATAACGAAATTTATTCAGAGTCAAGCACTATTCACACTGAAGACAGTTTAATTAGAGTTGCAGTTTGTTTATTGTAAATATTACCAAAAACATAAAAAGCAGCTACTGTAGTAACATTTGCATGTGTCATGTTTTATGAATAGATACTGCTCTCATCAACACATGCTCCCAAATGCCTTTGTACCTCACGTATGTAAGCATTTGCCTATTCATATCTGGCGGTAGGAGGACAAGCTGAAGGACAGAAAACTACCACCTGCTGGTACTCTGATGTTAGGGCAGGTTTAGAGGTGTGGAATATTGAGAGATAGGAATATTTGTTCAACAACTACTGCTGAGGTTTAAAATAAAAATGATTTATAGCATGAGCTCTATTGCTTAACATGGGTAAGAAATGTGGCTTCCACTCTGACGTAGGTGAGAGAATAAAGCTCATTCCCAAAACAGCTTAATTAACATAGAGACAGTGTATTTTGATATCAACAACGTGTTGATATCAATCTGAACGACACGAATTGAACCAAGTGTAGCATGGGAACGGCAGTGCGACATCCAGAACCATCACTTGAACAAAGAGTATTCAATCCTGATTGCTGGTCAGAAAGACAGACGTATCATCTTGGGTGGTGTTTTTAATTTACACTACGATGAAACCTCATTTACATTGTAAGCGGGAAGATTAGGATGATCAGCGTTCATTCCGACTCCGCTGGATCCAATGTGTTTTTTTTTTATGTACTTTGTTACTGCTGTGCTGTAAATAAACCTTTTCTTCATCAAGATCTTCGACGCCTCTTCAATTTTTACTACACATGCTATTTCTTTTTTTAACCAGCTTTTTATTATTACTTGACAGACTGAGAGTGACAACTGCATTAGATTATTCCAAAAACATTCAAATATAACAACAGTAATATCTGTAAATATCCCAATACTGTAGTACAAACAAAAATTCTTGAATGGTATTTGTTGAGATCGTCTCATGATACACGGTATTTGACTTACGTAAAGTGAGGTGTGTGATCACACAGCCAAAGATGAAGGAAGTAAGAAAGGACAATGAAACGATGAAAGTATAGAAAAAGCGGTAGTTGCGCTTTCCGACACAATTCCCCACCCACGGGCAGTGGTGGTCAAAGCGCTCTGTTTGGGGAACACATGCACAAATCATTGCACTTCAATTAACACCAGACAAACAGCATATACATAAAATACTGGGTAATTGTTCTGTTTGTTTTACTACGCATTTATTAAACGGTTCATTTAAAGTTCATAGTAAAAAATCGTCCATGTTTTTCTATCAGCACTAATAAAACTACAGACTTAAAATAAGAGCCTCACCTACACAGTTGTCACACAGACTACAGTGTGAAGTACGAGGTGGACGGAACATCTTGCAGGTGAAACAGTACTTCAGTTTGACCAGCTGACCGTTTATAAGGATCTCTTTAGTCCGAGGTGGGGGTCGATATGTAGCTGATCCACAATTATCTAAGAATACAAACAGCATATTATAGGAACACATAGAACAGAGAATAAAAAGCCTATAATCAACCTATTTTACATCTAAAACTCGTACACAACTGTTTTTTTACCTATTTGGCGCTCAATGTCAGCAGCCTCCTCTGGTAAAGCCCTGGGTAAGATCCCGGGGTCTGTAAAACTGGTGCGAAGAAGGGTGACGATCACAAAGAGAAAAAGCACTCCAGCAATCACTGGGATGCAGACGGTGAGGTGAGCCACCAGAAAAGGGCAACTGTAGGGAAAGAAATGGCAAAACTGTGATTGCTTAACTTAACTTAATATAAATGAAAGGTTGCTGAACAAACTGCTGGAAATATTAACCACCACAGCATCATGGCAAAGCAGGTTCTTTCCCAGGCTTTGCTTGCTTTTTTGATGGTTGTTCTGAAGTTGTCTATGATAAGCTACTAAGTTACCTTGAAATAACAACAATGAATTAACGAAATAAACAAATCACACATCATGCAAACGTTTTTACAGCATTTGTGAATCATATACAGTCCCCTCCAAAAGTATTGGAACGGCAAGGCCAATTCTTTTGTTTTTGCTATACACTGAAGAGATCTGGGTTTGAGATCAAAAGATGAATATGAGATGATAGATCAGAATTTTAGCTTTCATTTCCTGATATTTACAACTAGATATGTTAAATAACTTTGCATGGCTTGGGCTTGCATGACTGCTTCTGGCACTAATTGATGATGGAACTCATGAGGGTGGCAGCAGAATGAATTCAGAAGCTACAGAAACATTCTGTCTGCCAATTTACAGAGAAATGCATCCAATCTAAATGGGAGTAACTTCATCATGCCGCAAGATAATGACCCAAAACACACTGCAACACAACAAAGGACTTCATCAGGGAAAAAAGTGGAAGGTTTTAGACTGGCCTCTGACCTTAACCCAACTGAGCAGCATTTCACCTTCTGAAGAGGAGACTGAAACTCCCCCAAAACAAACAGCATCTGAAAGAAGCTGTGATTCAAGCCTGGAAAAGCATCACAAAAGAAGAATGCAACTGTTCAGTGATGTCAGTGGGTCAGCGGCTTGATGCAGTTATTGCAAGCAAGGAATATGCAACCAAATATTAAGTGTTATTTACTTTAAAACTATCTGTTCCTATACTTTTGCTCACCAAAAAATCGAGTGCCATGTTCTAAGTTGTTTAACATATCTACTGTAAATATCAGGAAATGAAAGCTAAAATTCTGATCTATCATCTCATATTCATCTTTTGATCTCAAACCCAAATGTCTTCAGTGTATAGCAAAAACAAGAGAACTGACCATGCCGTTCCAATACTTTTGGAGGGGACAGTTCTTCTGGAGACTTTGACTGTCGACTCGCTTCTTATTTCTGCAGCGAAACCCAGCAGCCTTCACTACGTTTTTATCTGAAAAGTGTCTCTTATGGAATCTGCTGCTTTCTTTACTGACATACAAACATTTTTCTGGAACATTTCATTTTGTGCTGGAAAACTAATGTTTGGAATCTAAAATGGTTTTTGTATTGAATCAATAATGTAGACGTCAGAAAATAAACATCTATAACAAAGTTTGTACCCTATAAATAGGGTGCCTAAGACTTTTACAGAGTACTTTATATATTTTTAATTATTAATAGTAAATAACGTACAGGGATTTAAATTTAAATATCGGATAATCCGGGTAAATGTGTGCAGTTGAATAGGGCTCCGTTTTCTTATAGTTAAACATCGACACAAAATTGCAATCTTTTATTTCAAACCGGCATTAAAGATGAAGCAGGACATCAGGAGTACTGATACATATAGCAGTAAATAGTGAAATAAATGTGAATACCCAAAGCACTTCATTACTCACTCGAATGTAAAGAATAAGGTGGTGGTGAGGACGATCAGGCTGAGGGTCAGAGGCAGGACGCCGCACTGCCGTGCCACGATGATGCGTCCATTACAGTAAAAGCGGTTTTTCCCAGGAAACACTTCCCACTTTCTCCTCGGGTGAGGAAGCTCTTTTCTCGGATGTGGCAGCGTGGACGCCGGTGTGGACGCCGGGGTCCCGAGTGCTCTGGGATCGATTTGTTGGTATTCACAGTTTTTCATTGTAAGCGATTATGAATTCACAGGACGTACAGGTAACAATTTTCACAACCAGAATAGTTAATTTGTCTATGAATACAGGTTAATGAAGCAGCAGAGCTCGGGTACAATCCCACAGCTGGCAAAAATACAGCAGAGACTCACTAATCAGATTCTCCAGAACACCCTGAACCCTGGGTTCACCTGTAGTGAACATACCGCACACCTGTCCTCACTTGGACTCACCTGTCCTCACCTGGACTCACCTGTCCTCACTTGGACTCACCTGTCCTCACCTGGACTCACCTGTCCTCACTTGGACTCACCTGTCCTCACTTGGACTCATCTGTCCTCACCTGTCCTCAACTGTAGTCACCTGTCCTCACTTGTCCTCAACTGTAGTCACCTGTCCTCACCGTTACCGACAGGTACAGCTGACAATGTAGCAAATCCTCCCTGGTGTTTAATGAAATTCAAATAATATTCGTCACTTATACAGAATTTCCTTTAACTAACCGAGTGACACGGCACACTGTGATATTATTCAACAAAGGACAGACTGAAGTGCATCAGTAAACAATGTAAACAACAATACTAGTAAACAATACTAAGACTGTCTAGCCGATTAGCTACTATATTAATACTATGCTACACATCTGTATGGCGGTATTTAATGCTATAGCTATAGTAGGTCATGCTGATTAACTTCTGACACCTCACATTGCCTGTTCCAGTTAAACACATGCTGCGTTTATTGTTAAAACAAAACCAGAAAGCCTCCAGCTAGCAAACCAGATAACTAGCTGAACACATAGCCATGCTAGGCTAAGCTAAGCTAAGCTAATCTAAGCTAAGTCTAAGAGCAGCCGAGCTCATTCAGACGCTGCCAGGAGACGGTGAAAACATTTCAGGATCCGATAAAGAGCCGCTGCAGTACAGATGGAAACACACCGACTGTAAATACACTGATACGCTTTAAATTGATTGTAAAACAAATCCTTGTTTTTGACACAAGCTTGGTTAACTTCCTGAACGACGCATCTGATTGGCCAGGAGCCCAAAAATAAAACCCGCCCCCACGTTTCTGACCAATGAGGTGATGGCTCCGGGATCTTCGTCACAACTGTGCGCCGCCACAAAGTCAAACCACTTTCAATTCAAAACCTGACGGAATAAAACTAACAGCATGCAGACTAGAGACTATTTTAGAAATAAGGTTTATTTGGCATTACATTTGACCTTGCACATATTGTTTCATGTTTAATTACTTTGCATTGGCCCAGAAGTAATTACTCACTTTTATTTGTATTCATTCTCAAACCACGTCTCAAAATACATATAATTTCTTCTATATTTCTGTAATTGAAATGAGATAACTTGTGTTTATTCCAAAAACAGGCCAAGATGCCAACATGCTTGAAGCTTGAAGCTTGAGTAATGTGCAGTTTTTAAAAAGGTCAGTTTATTACCATCAGATGGCGCCACAACTCAGGTCTAGCTAATAAAATGATTGTTTACCAAATGAAAGATGAAGTTCATGTGCACATAAAAATCTGCTTCCAGAAACAGATGTGTACTGCAGACTGGTTCCCAATTTCCTTATTGTATATTTTTTGTATTTTTATTGTCTTTGTGTATCATTTATTGTTTGTTGCCCTTCTAAACCGTCTTTCTTGTGAGAAAAGAAAAACAAACAAAATATTATTGTACATAGGACAATAAAGATCTTGAAACTACCTGAAAGAGGACAAAGTGTCTTAGTAAGCTGTTGGGCCAGCACATAGATCTAAAGATGTCTTTTAGATGACATTTTAGTCATTGTTGTTTCTGAAACATTGGCCAGTTGAGCACTATTTGTGACTGAATGTCCTGCCATCCGTGCAACAATAATGAACATTCTTTCAAAGTTACTCAGATCTTGATATCTTGATCCAAAATCAGTGTCTTGTGCCTGTTCAGGATTTGTACACATGCCACAGAACATAGTAGGATCTTTATTTATTCATCTTCAGTAACCACTTGATCCCACTCAGGCTCACGGTGGATCCGGAGAAATCCCTGGAACACTGGGAATGAGGTGGGAATACATCCTGGATGGTACGCTTGTCCATCACACTACACCATGCACACACACATTCACACACTTATTCAAACCAAGGGCAATTTAGCATAGCCAGTTCACCTGTGGCATGGGTTTTGGGAGGAAGGAGGAAACTGGAGAAAATCCACACGGACATGAATTTAATTTGTGACCTGTCTGTACATATGGTCTATACTGCAGAGTAATAAGTGGCTTTCCAAAGTCTTAACTTTTCAACAATACCAGATGGTGCCACAAGGTCACAACTGACCAGCTGGCAAATTCTCTTATCCAGGCTACAGAATAACATTATTATTGCTAATAAATGTAATATGCTGAAGATTACATGAACACGTACATCACTGACTATTTCTTTTGTCATAAAACACATAAAACTCCACTGAAGTACAATGACTGGTTTTCTTCACTACTACTTCACGTTGTAAGCCTACTGTAACTCTGACATTGGGATAGGAGGGTTGTGTCTTGACATTAGCCATGCACACCCACATGCAATTAACTGCACTATCATTAAATTATTTATCTGACTATTTGCGAACGTCTGCTATATATTTAGCTTGTTTCTACATGATTAAGCTCTTTGACATGTTGACTGTCTAGGTGTTCAACAGTGTGTTTGTCGGGCAGTGTGACGTATCTGTCTACTGAATCCATTTGAGAAAAATCATTCTGCAACTTTTGTATCGTACCCAAGCTTTCTGAGAACACATTTATAATCAAAACAAAGGATAAGATAAAGAACACGTAAGTTTATTGAAAAATAGCCAAAGCAGTCATTGTTCCCCAGTATGACAGAAAGCTGACATTTTATATGATGACCAACATTTTAAAATAGGTTTGTTAAGCAGACCTTCATGAAAATCTACAAATAGAAGGTAAGATACTGCAGATGCACAAATGTGACTCACAACAAAACAAAGAGTCCAGCCATAACCTTCCTGTCAAGTCCAGGGTAGGAAGTTGCAGTGCAGAGCCAAACCTAACAGCCAGTATGAGATGAAGTATCCCAGAATGCAGTGGGTGGGAAAGGAGCAAGTCCTCCAGCGCATCAGGAGCTGAGTGATAGGGTTGTTAATGCACGTTAAGGAAAAATTATAAATGTTTTGTTCCAAGGTGTTCTGTCCATGACCATAAGCCAATTTTTTATCTTCTTTTAATAAGGGTTCACAGGAAAGAAGAAGGTGACCACTAATCCAATAGATGACAGGCGTAGACGAGGCTAGAAACCGGGTAAGCACCTAGTGGAGACATTTAAACGCAATGTTATGGTGCAAAAGCGTACTGCATTATGCTTATGTTTTTACCACATGGATGGTAGTAGATGGTATAAAACAAACATCACAATATTAAACTGATACTTTAAAACATCATGATACAGATATAATTTTTGGCCAGTAATAATGAATTAATGATGAAGATTATGACACTAGACATATTTAGCATTTGCCATAAAATAAAATAAGGACGTTTCATACTCAAAACCAGTACATTTCATGGGTTTCCTCACAGTGATAACACTAGCATTATACAAGATAGCATTTTTAAGCTATATATACACCAATCCCTCCTCTATCTGTCGATTTAGGTGAAACTTACCTGGACATGCATGAAGAATACACCAAATGTTAGCAACACAGAGCAGTGAACGATGTACACAAACACCTTTGGGCAGTAGAGGCCAGTTGGTGGTTTTCCTTCTTTCTTCGTCTTTCCAATTTCCCCCAGCCCAAGATGCAAACAAAAACATGGATTAGCCACTATGTACATGTATAATGCCAGAGCACTCAGTGTGGCAGCTGGAAGTGCCAAGAGGAAGTTGGGTATCTGCTTTAACTGGAAATATCGGAGGAAACCAACATCCCAGTACACATCCTGAATGTAGGAGTAGAGCACTGGAACAGGTTTCATGCACCAGCTTGGTGCGGGTGCTGCTGCATCAGGAACTCTGTATCCTTTCTCCCTGGCCAGGTTGAGGAAAGCAGGAGAAATCTGCTCCTCGGTCAGAGACGGCAGACAGAATGTGTAGTAGCCATAGAACTGGAAGAGGCAAAATGGTAGCACAATGACTGCAACGTAAAGTGGTGATGTAAGCAAAAACCTCAGGGCTGCCCAGCTGTAGTGCCATGCGGATCCTTTGTTAAACACCTGAGTGAGACTCCGCTGCAGGGGCAGGTATAACAGAAAGCCAGCATTCACAAGGCCATTCGCGCGTGCTGCAGTGCCAAGACCTAGAAGGAAACATGCTCCAGTTGTAAACCCCCTCTCCAGTAAGCAGAGCCCACTAAAGGTGAGAAGTGCAAATAGACTTTCTGAATAGCCTGCTAACATAAAAACATTGGCCGGTGTGAGGCAGTAGATAAGGCTTGAGATCAGGGCAAGCTTTCGATCCTGTAAAACCAGGCGGCTTAGTCCGTAAAGTGCCACTGCACTCATCACAAAGAGTGTGCTATTAGCTATGGCCACCATCACGAGTAAACGTCCACGTACTGTGAGAAAGGGACTCAGAGGCCACAGCAGGAAGGTCGCTGCCGAACGCAGGACCAGCGGAAAGAGTGGGAAGAAAGCAAAGTTGTGCTCATACAAGTAGCCATGCTCTGCTATGAAGAGAAAATGTTCAGCATCCCAGCGGCCTAAACCACTAAAGAGCATCTCGACGGTGTGGTCCAAGATGAGTGGTTCCTCTGCCCGGGGAGGACTGAAGGCATCCGCTTCATGATCAGGGATTAGGGCATTTAACACAGCCTGTATGAGAGGAAGAGGAAGAATATGAATGTTTTCTTATTTATATACACCTCTGAACACAGCAAGTACAAGTACAGTAAATGAGGTGCTTTCTGTTGACAAACGCCATATCATGCTGATTTTACACCAAAAACACTGTCTAAAATCTACAGGATTTTTTAAAATTATTTATCAGTAAACACATATTGTAGGTATTAAAATCCTAAAGGACATCCTAAAGTACTTAAGGTGGCTTTAATGCACCAAAACAAGTATAAATATAAAATATATAAAATATATAAATATAAAAACAACTCAGTATAAATTATATGTACAGGACTGAGCAAAAGTCTCAGGCACATGCAAAGAAATGCTGTAGAGCAAAGACACCTTCAAAAATAATGAAATTAAATGTTTCTACATTAAAAAAAATCCTATAAAGAGCAGTAAACAGTAATAAATGAAACAAAGTCAGTATTTGGTGTGACGATTCTTCACTTTAAATAAATAAATAAAGCAGTATCTGAGGTGCAGTGTGTGCAGTTTTATAAGGAAATGAGCTGGAAGTGTTACTGAGCATCTTGCAGAAGCAGCCACAGTTCTTCTGGAGACTTTGACTGTCGACTCGCTTCTTATTTCTGCAGCGAAACCCAGCAGCCTTCATTATGTTTTTATCTGAAAAGTGTCTCTTATGGAATCTGCTGCTTTCTTTACTGACATAAAACATTTTTCTGTAACATTTCATTTTGTGCTGGAAAACTAATGTTTGGAATCTAAAATGTTTTTGTACTGAATCAATAATGTAGAAGTCAGAAAATAAACATCTATAACAAAGTTTGTACTAAAAAAAAGGTGCCTAAGACTTTTGCACAGTACACACACACACACACACACACACACACACACACACACAAGTCTTTTCCTTATAATGAGTTTATTTGCTTTTCTTGGTTGGTGTTTTGCTCCATGAAGCCATGTCAAGCTGTTTTAATGCTACAAAACAACTCAGCATCAGTGGATGTATTTATTTATTTTGGTTTAGGAAGTTTTTTAAACAAATTAGGAATAGTATTTTCACTGGACATCTCTCCATCACACTCCACCTCCAACACCTTTCCCAGGAACCTCCACCAGCTTCAGTGCAGCAGGTAAATGTGATGGTGATATCGTCCTACCTGTAATATAAGCGCCAACACTCGCGTAAAAGCAGCAAACCGCACAATTATCTGCACATCTTTTTTCGCATGAATGCCTGAAATCAGCATAGTGCACAAATCCTGTTCAGCATTCAGTAGCTCATACTTCACACCAAGTACAGGGGTTGGTTGTACTTCCGGTGCATTAGGAAAACCACGCCTTCAAAGTAAAAGCGCTATACTTTCAACTTCGGGAGTAAATAAAATAAAAATAAATAAATTTATATAAATAAATAACACTTCTAGATCCAGGAATGAACTAAACAGCGATGATTAACTGAGATCAAGCCAGCTGCAGTTTGAAAATACACGGTCAAGCCAGCAATAAAAAAAGTGTGTGCGCTTATTACTATAATTACGGTAATAGCAGGGACTGCGCTTCTGGTCTGCAGATCTTCATGATCTCATTTCTTATGTTTTGAGTTTATTCTCTGTACTATAATAATGCACATGTTAAAGGTGTATATATTGTGAATGGCTTTTTAGTTACTTTAATTAACTACAGTACGACACTGTGAGCAAAAAGGATTGAATTACTGAACATTATATCACTAATATAAAATACAATTTCTGAATAAATAGCTCATTTTAAAATCTGTTAGACATTCTCTACTATATACTGCAATAAAGTACAGTTTTATGAGCTGAGAGCCATTTTTAAATACATAAAATCAATGTTTTTTTCTCAAGTTGCAAATTTTATCAGGAAAAAAAATCTATAAATAATGCAAAAGTAGTTATTGTGTAAACATACTTGTCCTGATTCTTTCATAATAGACAGAACACATTATATTTGCTCATTACTCAATATAAAACATTATTAAAATTAGGTATGGCCCTATATTCGTCCTCAACTGTGTTACTTTACTGGAATACTTTACTTTTTTTTTTTTTAAGTCTTGTGATTTTGAGGAAGTGACGTCATTCTTCATGAGAGGAATTCAGCTAGAGAGAGCAAGAAAGTGTTTCAGCTTTACTGTGTGTGTAACTATTGCTACCAGTAGTATATTACCTCTCATATGGAATATAAGGAAGGATTCATACACTTTGCAATTTTATTTAATTTGTAAAACTATTGTATATATATTTTTATTTTTATTGTCTTTGTAGTTTATGGTTTGTTGCTCTTCTACCCCGGCTTTCTCATGAGGAAAAAAAACAAAAGAATTTCATTGTACCAAAGCACATATGACAATAAAGGTCTTGAATCTTTTTAAATATATATATATATTTATATTTTATATATATATATATATATATATATATATATATATATATATATATATATATATATATATAAAACATATCAAAATTATGTTGCGTAAAAGAGCACATAACTGTCTGTAACTGTAATCATACTGTACTAAGTGGCACTTATTTGCAAAATACATTCACATGTCAATATATCAGGTTCGATATCCAATAACTGTAAATAGCAATAACGGGGCTCATAACTTCAGTGTCTTATTGACAAAAATGTACCACAAAAAAAGTAGAAAGAATAATATAAAATAGAGGTTAAAATATTCACATTAAAAAAAAAATGCAACTCACTAGGTCTAAAAGATATTTGAAAAAATGACCCTGCCTTCTTTTGTGTAATTTGTAAATCTGGAGTCTGTTACTATCAGTATCGTACTATCAGTTATCTTTCAGTATAAGAATAAAAGAAAAGCATATTTTTGTAAAGCAGCTATCATGAGACTGAAAAATCAGAAAAACACCCCAGTTGATTGTGTTTCATCCTACAGCAAGCTACGGATTTAAAAAAAAGCCCTAAATATACTGTAGATTTTCATACTGAAAAAGGAAAGCTTTTGTGTTTTTTTTTTTTTTTGTTGTTAAAGAAAAAGCTTTAATCTCACTAGGGCCTTTTTACTTTGAACGTATGCCATGTTATAATATAAATCCACTTGTATGCATGCTTTTGTTACTGTTACTTGCCAACAGGAACTAAAGGGACCTGGTGCTGGAGCGCTGTTCATTGCCTAATGTACACAGAAACATTATACACAACAACAATAATAATAATAACAATAACAACAATAACAACAACAATAATAATTCGCTGTTGCTAGGATTGTGCGCTCATAATGCTGTTTGTGTTATTTCACCAGCACACAGAGAATACTTACTGACTATACTTGTGTTTCAAGATACTTGTGATCTTACGATGCTATTCTGGTTTTGTCATATTTTAAATAATCAGTTAAAACTTTCTTCATGGTCTAATTATTTCCCATCTTATTAAAGTTATGTAAAAGTAAATGTAAAAACCCATTTAGCCGTTTAACTAAATGACACCGAGTGACTGTAGATCTGTGGAAAGCAGGAGTTCTGGGCAGCTTCTGCTTCGAGTCAGACAGCCGAGCTCCACAGTGAAGACTCTTGGGTAGGAGATGTTCAATATCAGATAAAACACATGGAAGCTGTAGGTGCAGAAACTTCAGGAGACAAATGAGGATTTACGCATGGTCTTTCTCCCAAACATCAGTTATCTTTTAACTCCAATTGTTCACAGTTCTTTTTTTTGTTAAGGTTAGTGCAAGTTTAACCAATTCCCTGTTAATTCTCTGTTGAACTTAAAGATAATATCTTTCAAGAAGAAGTAATAATGGAAGTGTTTTTACTGTCGTCACTGTGACTGTTCTCATCACCTCTGAACTTAACCAGAACTTGAGCTCTGGTTTCACTTGTTCCTCTTTGACTGTGCAGCAGAAAAATGCTTCTAGTCTCACTTTCACTCCAGTGTGCTGGAGAGCGGAGCTAAAACAACAAAACTGCAATACTCACCAGTTACTTATTAACTGTTCTCCACTAGATGACTAGGGTACAAACTCAGCTACTGGCATTTAGAGATCTGACTTGGATTTGACAATAACAGAGACTTTGGCTACTTTAAAAATGTCCTTAGGATTCAAAGTGGAATTCAACCTACAATAATTACTATCACCAATTTGTTAACTATTCATCTTCTTCTCATAATAGATCACCAAAAGTTTCAATTCAGGCTCAGTCACTAGCCATCCAAATGAATAAAACAATCACAAACATCTTACGAAGATTTAATGTACATTTATTCTTACCACATGGAACATATAGTATAAAGATTTCATACTGAATAAATGATATTCATTGAGCCAAAAAGGGGGAAAAGGAGGAATTTACATTACGTTTTAGCTACATAGTCTGAAATACAAATATGAAGAGTTCATGTCACTGGAGAAAAAAAATATCTCAACTGTGTTTCTTCATCTAGAGTTTATTTTGTACCAGGAGAAGAAATTAAAATATTTGTTTGCTGTACTATGGAGAAACTGTGGGGAGGCCAAAAGGTGGTTCTGTTTATAATATCTAAAGATTTTATGCTATGAACCCAACTTGAGTGTCCGCTTTCCTTCTTCATAGACAAGTGAGAAGCATAAGAGTGAAAGACAGGGCGAGAAAGAGAGACAGAGGGAAAAAAAAGTGTAATGTACAACATCTTATATACATCATAGCATGGGCTGTATCTTAGTTGAAAATCAGTCCTAGGAGGTGATTTCTTTATAAGGGTCAAGTCATACAATCAAGGGGTTAAAGAGAGGAGGTAAGGGTGTCCAAGGTTCTCGATACTTTGGGGAGAAAGCCTTTCTCTCTTTACCATCAAACTAAAGTTTAAAAACTGTTTAAAAACAAGAGTGGAGCTGCTGAGCCAAGATTTCTCCACATGAAACAGTGCTGCAGTGTTTACAGTCATAAGGAAAAAGGGTTACAGAGCTGTACAGAAAACGTCTACAATCTACTGCACAGGCTTCCATTGTTAGGGTATCCTGCTCAAGGCTGATAAGTGGCTCCTTCGGGGTTGAACGTGCAGCATCACAACACCTACAACACCAACAAAGTGTTCACTCGTCTAATCAGACTCAAATACCAGAGATGTGCACTCAAATCGCCCTTTAGTGGAGAGCAAGGGCACAGTTAACCCCAAACTCACTGTAAACGAGACAGCAACTTTGGTCAAAAGGTTCTCTGCTATTTATTTTATTCATTTATTTATTTTCATATAAAAAAAAGTAACCCACCCTTCCCCCACGGGGCAGCGCATAAAACCTGGGGTCCCTGGCCGTATCAGTTAGTTGGCAGAGTTTACAGTTTGTGTCGTTTTTTTTTTTTTTTTTTATTTCTTGAGGCTCTGGTTTATGATCCACAGCTAATTTGTGATAACCTCCCCAAAGTGAGACAGCAAAAAAGGACCAAAGGGTGAAATCCTTGCATAAATAAAAAAAAAAAAAAAAGAAAAAAAAAAAAAAGGAAAAAAAAAAAAAAAAAAAAGGGGAAACAGTCATTTTTCTCTGCTTTTCATTCCCTGCACACCAAGGACACAGGAGGAGAGGAGAGAACAAAAACCAGAGAAGGTGGAGCCACCGCTCCCCACAGCTGTCATGACTGGCCAATCAGAAAAAGTACATCACAGATGACATGGGACACTGAAGAGTTCATAAGAGGGGAGACTGAGAGGTCCAGTAGCCGCGACTCATAGAGTGTAAACTCTGAGTGGTTCTCCTCCACCTTAGCAAGGGCATGTAGAGCCCGAGCAGCCCGACGCATCATGTCCACACTTGTAGGTTCAAAGTGCGCCCCCTGCATGTGCAGCAGGGACCCTTGGCTCTGTTGGAACTGTGTGGCTGCTAAACTGTCCTCAAGAAAGCCCAAAAGGTTCCCTATACTGCCTTTTTGTACCGCAATGGCACGGGCTGCAAGGCTGTCACCCTGGGCAAGATTGGCCAAAAGCACAACTGCCATCTCCCGGCATACGGGAACCTTTCGTTCCCCGACCAGACGTACAAGGTTCCCAAAAAGCTTCTCTAGTCGACTGAAGGGAGGTGTTGCCAGAATAAGGTCCACGTTATTGTCTTGGATACTGAGTTTGCTGAGGGTTTCCAGGACCAGTCTCTGAGGAGATAAAGCGGCATTAAGCCCAAGAGTAGGAAAGGGATCCTGGGCCTCTGCAGAAGGACACACAGCCCAGTGGAGCAAGCCATCAAGCAGAGGCAAGCAGATGCTCTCGGAGTAGATGGAAAAGTCAAGCTGACCTGAAATGTTAGCCAGTGTGACCAGGCAGTTCTCTCGCAGCAGCTCCAGACAGTCCCACCACCATTCGTCCTTCTGGCCCATGTCCTTGTCTGTCTCTTCCTCCTTCTCATACGTTAAAGGGGCCTGTTTACGCTCGGGATGACGATGATGAAGCAGCACAAGGCGGCCCAATAGCAGCAGCAGCCCTGGATGCTTGGACATCTCCAAGTCATTGCCAGGGACGAAAGAAAGACTGCGGACTATGTTGGAGACACAGACACAGCGGCGGGCAAGCGAGTCCTGCCAGTCTGAAAGCGTGATTAGTGGGGCTTCGTCCTTGCTGTGAGGTTCATCCTCTAGCACAGTGACAGAGAGCTGACTCTGTGAGGAAGAACTGATGTTGGGGAGAGCCGGCTTGCTGGCCTCCTGGTTCGATCCTTCTGGTTCCTCTTCCTCGTTCTGCGATACTGGCTCCAATGAAGACTCAGGGACATTAGCAGGTTTCTCGTCCTTTTCTTCTGAAACGCCATCGGTCAACTGTCTGGTAGAGAACTGCTGTGGTTGTGTCTGCTCCTCCTCCTTCCTTCGCTCCGTACTACACGAGGGGACTACGAGGGCCTCACTCTCGATCTTCTCTGATGCTTTTTTCCTTCTACATGTTTGGGTAGGCTGTGTCCGGTTCCCTGATTGCAGTAAATCGATCTTGCTCTCAAAATGGGTCTGAATGTGCTCTGTAGTATCACCTCCACCGATACTCCAGTGCACCAGACCACTGTCGAACTCCTGAAGCCGCCCGAGCTTGCTAGAGCAGTCTACCACGAATGGATCCTTCTTTTTCACCACTTTCAAGGGAAGTTTGTCAAACTTGCTGGCCTGTTTTGGCCTCTCCTGAGTCGCACAAAGATCTAGAGGGGGTGCTTCTGTTGTTTTTAGCTCTGTAGGCAAAATGTTTTCCATCACTTTGCCCTCTTCTTCTTTCTTTATTTCACCCGCCTTCTTCTCTGTCTTTATCTGAGACTGCACTGCTGACACACGTTCCACGCGCTGCTGTGATGAGCTTTCCTCCCCTTCACCCTCCTCCTCCGTCTCACCATCTTCCTCCATACCCATTACAACTGGCTCCTCTTCATCCTCACCATTCTCTCCTTCTTTGAGAGCATTGGGGTCCAGCAGGGTTCTCTGTCCTGGGTCACCAACTTCATATTCCCTCAGAATGCCGAAGATCTCAATGAGGCAACGTCTAAAATACTCCACTATTAGTTCCAGGAAACCAGGGAGCTGTGAAGAAGACAAATATTTGATAAGAATAACAAGGCTGTGGTTGATAAAAACTGATTTAATCTTATTGGGGTAATTTTGGACATTGCTTAGAGAAAACTCACCTGCATAAGGTTAAAATTGGAGATACTGTTGTCGTCGTACAGCAGGATGTTAATGGTGTCTAAAGCCCATGTGCTCTCTGCTAGCAGACCCGATTTTAGCGACATCATGACTCGCCATGCCTCTGGTGTGCCTGAGAATCGCAAAGTTTGAGATTCATATCAGTGCACTGGTCCCAATATCTCTTGATACAGCTGCACTAATTTAACACAATGTGTAGCATAATTACTGACTGTTTTAAATGCACCTTTGACTATATTAAGACCAAAGACAATAAAACTGGCCAAAATTAACATTTCACCAGGTCTAAGAAAAAAAAAAAAAAAAAGTCACACCAATAAATCAATAAAGTATCTTTATATGAGGCCATTTTTCAACCACAGTCAAATACACCGTAGGCCTCTGAATAACATCTTTGGAAACAGGATACATGTTAGAAAAATATTTAAACACAATGCTCATAAACAAAAATCCTTCTGTATAGTGATTTAGTCTCAATCCTGCATGTTATTCTAGCACATAGCCCTGTGTTCTGTAAAGGTAAAAGTGTGGTGTTTGAGGATAAATTAGAAACGTATTGAATTACTATTGGTTTAATCTTTGAGTGTGAGAGCCCTGGATAAGAGTCAACTAAATGAAGATTAGAAATACTAACGAAATTAGCGATCATCTAGTAAAGCCGTGTAAAATGATCATCTTTGGACGTCCCATGTCATACTCCACAAGCTTTCAACCCGAACTGACAGTAACTGTGTTTTCTGCTCTTTTTCCTTTTACAGAACAGCAATTTGCCAACAATTTTTTTTATTTATTAAACAAAAAACTTATTTTATGTTTATAGTGACATTTAATGTTGCATGTCTGTGAAACAAGTTCGTTCCAGTTATCACTTACGGCAGCTATAAACAGAATTCAGCAGCGCTGTGGTATAATTTATCCTAGGCGGTACGTAAAATACCACGTGGCAGCAGTTTGAAAGTAGCATGTGCCTAGTAATACCACAATGCAATCCTGCTTTTGTCGTTTGAAGTATACTGGCAGTTTTAGTGTCTTTATTACCATATAAAAGTATATCATTCAACATATGATTTACTGAAATTTATAGCTCAGCATCGTTTCCAAAATCTTCAGGCCGTAATACATTTTCTAGTCTGCCATCCACAGTCAGAACTTTAACCTGTAAAAGACTCTCCGCCTGCAAAACATGGTGGTGCGTTTCAAATATATCAGCTGCACTTCAAACCACAGGGTTGAGCCTACCAGGGGTAAACACTTACCAATGTCTTTCATGGTGAGTCGCCTACGTGGCTTGAGAACAGGCTGCGTGGCCTCTACAGACCCTGGAGGGAACGGAGGATCTCTCCTCATCATTGGAGGCTGTACAGGTGAAGGGATGATATGGGACGCAGGCACTGGTGGACCTGCCTTCTGCATCTTGATGTTGCTGTGCATGTAGGGAGATTTACTTGGGGACGTCCTGCTCTCCATAGGCCGGGGCATGGGAGTGGGGCTGGACACCTGTGGAATGTGGTTCTGCATGGTTTGGGGAGACTGGTAGTTGGACTGCAGGGGGCGGCTCATGGGTGGCCCGGCCCCCGCGGGGCCATACGCAGGCTGCCTCGGCCCCGGCCACTGTCCTTCGTGGTTCATACGCTGCTCAGATGACATCATCTCTTCGGATCGGTTCATGCTGTGATATCCTGGGCCCTGCGCAGGTCCGCCAAGGGGTCCTTGTCTGTTTGGGTAGTTGGGGTAGCCCATCTCGCCTCTGCCCTGCCACATACCCGCCTGGGGGCCATCAGGACCTGACTGCATGGAGCTGCCCATCATCTGAGGTGGCATGGACCCTTGAGAGTTGGGGCCTGAGCCAGGCTGTATGCGATCCCTACCAAAAGGGAAAGGGAACTGGTTCTGTGGTCCGGGAGGCCGCCGTTCAGGTCCAGGGTAAGAGCTGCCGAACTGGTTGTACATTTCTGGCTGAGCCGATGAGGGAGCACTAGGAGGAGCCTGAGGCTGCTGCTGTGGCTGCTGACCACCGAACGGCCCGGCATACATCTCGCCATCATGATGGCGCTTTGCTGGAGGGTAGCCTCCCTCCCCTGGTCTCTTGTAGTTCTGGTTGGAAACAAATAACAATAAAGTACGAATTAAATTAGGCACAGCTGGGATGTTTGACGTTTGTTTCGGGCCTTTTTACTCTCTTCCTGTTACAAAAGTAGTTGCAGTTTCTTAATTTAACGTCATTTTTGGTTTGTTTCACATTTCAACGTGGTTATGAAGCAAATTACTTTCACGATTTAACATCTAATATCATGTTAAAAAATTCACTACAAATGAGGCAGTTGAGTTAATATAATCACTTACAGTCTGTTGCTGTGGAAACATTCCTGGTTGCTGATTAGGGTACGAGCCACCAGGAGGCGCACCCTGGCCAGGATACTGATTACCATAGGAATCGTGCCTGCAAAGGACATCATGTGTTAAAATCAATTTTCAGCACAAAGCAGCTGTCTGATCAAACACATTCTTTAGAAACATGTCACAGTTTCTTTCCTAAAATAAGGCAACTGACCGCTGCTGCTGCGATGGGTAGCGATTCGGCGAGTACATCCCAGTGTCAGTGTTGGAAGGCATCATGTTTGGCTGTGGTACTCCAGGTCCCATATTGTTTTCTGGGCCAATCCCTGATTCTGGCCTATAGAATTAGACATAAAAGACATAGATTGAAAAATATCCTAAACAAAACCTAAAGCTAAAACTACTCTCTTCTCTCAAAAGACGCCCACACAGGCAATATTTTTCCTGATGTTTAGGTCTTCATTGACTTTACCTTCTCTCATAGCCTGTTCCATATGGATACTGCTGCCTCTGTCCCATGGGCATATTCCCAATCGGACCTCCTGATCCACGGTTAAACTGATCTCCAAGGTTGCTGTTGGGACCCTGTCCACCAGCCATGAAAGGCTCCCCAACTACAACCATTAAAAAAACACAGACTCTTTAAAAAAATAAATAAATAAATAAAAAGGTCTGACTTGCCACACTATGACAATCACTGGCAAAAAAAAAAAAAGTACTGAAAGACATCATATAAATGGGTTTAATCTAACCAGAACACTTTTCTTGTTTGAGGTAAAGTTTGTTCACTCTGGTATACAAATCAATCGTATCGTTTTTTTTTTGTTTTTTTTTTAAAAATTAGTCACACATGACATGTTTATAACCAATGGCTAATGGTAAAAGCTTGTATTATGTCTTATCACTGGAATCACAGCAGTGATTTTATGACTCCAGATGATTCAAAGCTTAACTAACATTTAATCATTAGCGAGTCTGTTTTTCAGGTTGACTATCTATGGAAATTGTGGCTTATTATGCACAACAGTTCGTACACTGCATCTTCAAAGAAATAGTAATAAAAGTGGTATGATTTCCAGTTTCGTCCAACGGCAAGATGCTTATCTATAACAAACCATTCATCAGACCCAGAAAGGACCGTCTCTGATGGTCCTAATCTCTGACGTAACCATCGCAGAACCTCAAAATTTCAACAGGCAAACCACATTCAGCTGTTTACAAAAAGACAAAAAAAAAAACCAATACAAGTCAACCAAAGTTCGGACCTTTACGCATGCCACTAAACGGGTCCTTGTTGGGCTCGTAAGGGGCCATGCGGCCAGGCATCTCCGGAGTGCTCATGCCAGACTGGTAGCCTGAGTTGGGAGTCATGGTGTTTCTCCTAGAGAATGCTGGGTCACTGGCATCAGCAAATGGATCCTGAAGGTTCACACTGCTCCTATGAAACACACCAGATAAGTAGTTGCTCACAGTCAAATAAAATGAACTGCCAAGATACATAACCAAACGGCATGAACTCACCTGCCACTCTGCATTGAGGGCATCTGGCTGTGTGGGGTAGAAGCAGGAGTAGGAGGCTTCAAATCCCCACTCTCAGCCATAGAGCTGCTGGTGGACTGGGGGGTCTGAGGTCCCTGCAGGGAACCAGATCCAGCTGGACCATGGGAAAAAAAAAGGGAAAAACAAACATCAGAAATGTAAGGAAGGAAGATAATGTTAAAAAAAAATAATAATTGCAGTGAAATAACTAAGTTTGGTAAATATGCCCGTACCTGGGGAGGGTGGCTGGACCTTAGCCTGGTTCTTCTTGCTGTCAGTAGACATGATGTCAGGTGGTGGATCTTCTCCACGCTCAATCTTGCATTCAAAAGCATACAGACACTGGATGTACTGCTTCTTTAGCGAGCTAGCTGCACTGCTGGACGTGCCAACGTTCAGACTGGTGGCAAGCTCTCGCCACTTTTTATTCTTGTTGACCTGCAAGCAGCCACATAACAAAGGTAACCGTTAGCCAAAAAAAAGAAGTTTGTCATTCTTCCTCATGTCTGCTCAAGTGTACGCAAGTTTGGATGCAACCTCACTAGCTGCTCATGTTCTCACCTGGGTGAGACCTCCAATTTCCTTAACGGACATGTAGAGGCGGAAGAGATCGAGGGGCCTGCGGCCCACGGCAGGCAGGTTGCTCATACCCATTGCCTTCTCCTCAATGAACGCTAGGTAACGGTCCACCCACATCTTCCGTTCCGGCTCAGTGCCAAGCTCATACAGACGAGTTATCTTCTCATTGGTTGTGGTGGAGGAGCTTGATTTCTAGGCATCAAGTAGATTTTGTAGAGGAATTACACAAGCGAATCGGATGATGGCGGCTCATGTTTGCGTTTAGGGAGCTTTCACACCTATTAGTCTATTTCCCGAGTCCGAATCAGAATCTGAATACTTTTGGTTCATCTGCTTTTTGGTTTGGTTTCACAATGTACATAATTAATCAAACCAAAAAAAGCAAAGAAGTGTTGGCTGAAGGGCATTTAAGGCTACAAACATACTAATAAAACTCTTCCCTTCATTGGTTAGAAATACAGCAACAGAAGAAGGTAAACAAATCTTGGCTACATGCATGCAGAAATCACAAACGTTTGTGCCTCATGGGTCAGTAATAGCAGGTCAAATCTCACATTTGGTTCATTTCCTGTAGTCTGGTTGATTGATGCTACAGTTCGTTTAGTCTTTAGTCTTTGACCAGCTGTTTTGGTTTGTACACGAGTGTGATTGCTGTGCTCACACGCCTATATGATCCAATCCGAAGGAAAAAAAAAACACCCGGGTTCAATTCACATGAACTAAACACTATAATATGTGAAAGCTCCCTTGCGATTTTAGATGCCATATTAAACAAACACAATATAAAATGTATACACCAGTATTTGACCAAACTTTTACTAAAGTCTACTCTGCTGAAAGGGAGTAAAAGGGCTAGCAAAAGATCAGTCTAGAAAATAAGATTTTTTTTTAACATATAAAGCAATGGTTTCACAAAAATACATGACGCATTTACTAACATCAAACTCTTTATTGCCTCGATGAGGTTAAATCTAGGATAGGCGTCCCAATAACCTCAGTGATGCCTGCCATATGAAGTGACACCACTCGCTAAAGATGGATTTCATCCTTAAATTTTACATGACTTGTTATAAAATATTTGTTGTTTCCTGGGAAGCAAACCTTGGATTTGGAGTCTGACTTGGGTGTCCCGTCAGCCTTGTTATTCATCTTCTGGGCCTGGTTGAGTTTCCCATCCATACCAAATTCTGGACCAGGGGACATACCTAGAAACAAAAGAAGATACAACAACGTCAAGGGATTGTCGCTTTAACAATAATACTCATTGTTTTGTTTTTTTTTAACAAAAGAAGATACAGAAAGATATATTTAGCACTCGAATGCTCACCGCTGCTGTTGTTTGGCATGTTTCCACCCATGGGGAAGGGTGGTCCCTGGGTGTTCATCATTCCTGGCATATTGTTCATGGAGGGCCCATATGGAGGTCCTGAGCCCATCATACCAGGAGACATGTTGGGGTAACCAGGCATCCTGCGAAACAAAACGTGACGCTAAATACTAAAACCTGTGGAATTACGATATTCTTTCCCCTGGCGTGAGACTGACAAATCCTCATGTGACCATGTGACCCCCCCAATCTTTGTCTTGAAGGTGGTGGGTCCACAAGATGGCTCCCTGTTACCATTTCAGACACGGTCCAACATGGTTATCTGGGTGGCCCAGTGACCGGACACTCTCCAGGCACTACGGCTCGGTCCTGGTATCCTTAATCCGGGAAGGATACACTTAGTCTTTTATGTACCTTTCACTGATAGGAGCCATTAGGATCAATTTTTGTCTGACTTTTCCGTCAGATCTCTTCACCAAAAGTGGGTCAACTAGGTGCGATATAACTCTGAGGTTTACGGAGGTACAAAAGACCCTTAACTACAACAAGGTCTCGAATCAAGAAGGGGGCCAAGGGACACTTTAACTCTATACAGCTACAAAACTGGAGTGGATACTACAAGCTGGTACAACTCTATGACCAAATTTATGAAGCATACTGGTGCTTTAGCTGATCTTTGATCGACGTACCTGTTGTGTATGGAATTAGTAGATCCATGCTGCATGGCAGCTGCTGCTTCTTGCGGCTTCCTGTTGATGCCTGGTGGAGGGCACATCGCAGAACCAACCTGTGGGGGTATGTTGCCCATATTGGGGCCCATGTTAGGACCCATGTTGGGCCCCATATTAGGACCATAAGGACGCCCACCCATCTGTGCATGCGGCATCCTGCTAGGTGGCATTGCAGTAAAAGGTGGTCCTCCTCCCTGCCCTGACATAGGATTCATAGATCCTCCCATGCCAGGGCCTGGGTAGTTGGCATTGGGCATGCCACCATAGCCTGGCTGCCTTTGGTAACCTGCAGAAAAAAGGAAGATTAGGTCTCTTTAATATATTCTACCATACTAATAAATGCAGTGTAGCTCTACCTGCATTTTGTCTATTAGGCTAATCATTAGAGAGTCTGATATAGACATTCAGCTTTAGTGTCCCTCATTGGTAGAAAAATAAATGAAGTCCCGATAAAACTATATTCATAACATAAAATTAAACAATTAACTGTTATGACTCAATTTCATAAATGATTTCTTAATTATGTCTAAGTTTCATAAAATTTGTTTAATTACACATCATGCCCCACTAGCGGCTCACAGGTCCTTCGGTATACTAGCAGGCTGGAGTGCTGCTGTAGCACCTAGTCATAGTGGCAGCTCAACTGACGTGGGCTGTGCTACGTCAGCTGCCTCTTTTCACCCAGGCTAAAAATAGCTGCACTGTGATCTACTGGGCTCTCAAAGACCAAGACGGAGAGAGCGCAAGAGCAAGCTAAAGTCCCAAAAGATGAGTTCTTCATGTCCTAACTTCTCACACCTACACTTTTAGATTTAAACTTTACCTCGGTAAATTTATCAAAGTAATTATATATATTAAATACTTTTTTATACCAACCAAATGGACTGTTAAGTCACGTTAAATTCGAGTTCTGACAACTGACAAACCAATTATCCAAACTAAATTTAGGCATGAGAAATGTAAACATACGGAGCTTCAGTCTGGTCAAATAGGTGATCAGTGGTATAACTGATGAAACATTAATGAAAGGAAATCAATACTGAGTAATAAATAAATATCACATGATGCAGAGGCCAACACTGATGAGAATAGTAACGAACACAAACACAAATTTGTACTGTTACATAAAATTCAGCGGCAGTTCTCGTTTCGCAGAAGCACCAATGCCCAATTTTCTGGATCATATCTTCCTTGATATTTTATTATCTACACCCTTATATGGTTGGAAAATACCTGCCAGATATAGATGTAGTAAGCTAGTAAAATTTTATGCAATATTCAAATGTTTGAAAAGAGGAATTATATAAAATGGTGGAAGATTGTGATCTATTTCTCCCTGATTTAAAACCACATTCACTGATGCGTGTCTGTTTAGAGTCTTCCGATTCCTTTACCGTATGTGTACTTTAAGCTTCAAGACGTCATGGCCCTCAATTTGTTTTTGTTTTCTTTTATTTAGATGTATGAAACGCATCCTTTGGATTTTTGTTCTGACCTGCCAAAGCTTCAAAACACAGACTTTATAACTGGGTTATTAACTTTGAACTACTCGCCTTGTGGGCCATATTGGCCACCCTGAGGCCCATAGCTGCCCATTGAGTTATTCTGCTGGAAAGGTCCCATTCCACCATGCATCTGACCTCCAGACGATTGGCGAGGTGACAACGCAGAGCCAGACTGGGGAGAGCCATAAGGTGGCATTTGGTTCCTTTGCATGAATCCTAGTTTAAAAAAAAACAAACAAAAAACAGGTAAATAAAGAAGCAAGAGGAATAATAGCTTAATAAACTGTATCTCTAGACTAGGCTTTACCTCTGTCCTGGCCCATGCCAGGTTGATTCATACCAGGATGCAAAATACCATCAGACTGACCACTAGGGGGCCGAGGAGGCATCTGGCTTCCTGTAAATAAATAAACAAACGATACAGATTACCACAAACTAAAGCTTACTATGAGCAAAATGCAAACAAAGTGGATAAATATAAAATGAACAAGTGGAAACCTCTTCATCTGCCCAACCTGATGGTATTCTTCTGATGTCTTACCTGGCATGGCTGCTGGAGAGAGGGGTCCGGAGCGAGATGCCGTGGCACTAGCAGGTGAGCCGACAGGGGAGGGTGAAGGGCCACGGATGCCAGGTAGATGAGGGGAAGTGTGAGGGGAAAACGGAGACTGTGCTGGGTTGCTCTGCTCGCCCTGACTGCTAGACACTCCAGATGTACTAACGCCAGGACTGAGCGCTCCCTCTGTACCAGTGGGCAGGTCATCAATAGAGCCAGACAGATCCTACACACAAAATAAGACATAGATGATCAACATGTAGAGACCAAATCTTAAAAAGATCAGACATACAACGATAAATAAAAGATTAGCAAGACTAGGTGGACTGGTTTAGCCAGACCATGAATGCATGCTATAGGGAATAATTATGTTATAATCTTTATTAGCCACAAATACAGGCCTACAGGCTACTACTTATCTCTCACCAGCTAAACGGAAACCTGGCTAGCAATACCCTTAATAGTTAACAGTCACACTGAAGTGCTTCAACAGAAGATGACAGTTTACTTCAAAATAGAAATGATATTCTACAGTCTGCAAGAACAGTCTTTGTGTATTCTCCGTCTTCTAGTTAAATAGGCCCAAGCAATTAGGCCATGCTTTTTTCAGCTAGCCTACAGGCTGTCCAGCGATCGCTCTTAACTGCTGCTCGAAAACCCCTTGCAAAAGGAGTGAAAAAAAGATTAATAATCGGTAAGTGCCACTGCATGTTAAATAGATTATCAGCAGATTCATTTAGCGCGTTCATGAGTGCTTGTTCACTGATAGCTTGTTATCTCTGCTAAACAATTGTTAAAAACTGACATGCATGCATACACCCATCAGCCCTAACATTAAAATCACTGACAGTGAAGTGAACATTACTGATTATCTCGTTACAGTGGCAGCTGTCAAGGGATATATTAGACAGCAAGTTCTCGAAGTTGATGTGCTTGAAGCAGGAAAAATGGGCACACGTATAGATCTGAGCAACTTTGACAACGGCCAAATTGTGATGGTTAGACGACTGGGTCAGAGCTTCTCCAAAACAGCAGGTCTTGTGGGATGTTCCCGGTATGCAGTGGTTAGAACCTACCAAAAGTGATCCAAGCAAAAACAGGGTCATGAGCACCCAAGGCTCACTAATGCGCATAAGGAGCGAAGGCCCGGCTGGTCAGATCCCACAGAAGAGCTACTGTAGCACAAACTGCTGAAAAAGTTAATGCTGGCTCTGATAGAAAGGTGTCAGAACACACAGTGCATCACAGTTTGCTGCGTATGGAGCTGCGTAGCTGCAGAGCGGTCAGAGAGCCCATGCTGACCCCTGTACACCACCGAAAGAAGGAAGAAGGCGGCCTGGTCTGATGAATCACGTTTTCTTTTACATCATGTACACGGCCAGGTGCGTGTGCGTCGCTTACCTGGGGAAGAGATGGCACCAGGATGCACTACGGGAAGAAGGCAAGCTGGCGGAGGCAGTGTGATGCTCTGGGCAATGTTCTGCTGGGAAACTTTGGGTCCTGGCCTTCATGTGGATGTTACTTTGACACGCACCACCTACCTAAACATTGCTGCAGATCATGTACACTCCTTCATGGCGACAGTGTTCCCTAATGGCAGTGACCTCTTTCAGCAGGATGATGCTCCCTGACACACTGTAAACATTGTTCAGGAACGGTTTGAGGAACATGACAAAGAGTTCAAGGTGTTGACTTGGCATCCAAATTCCCCAGATCTCAATCCAATCGAGCATCTGTGGGACGTGCTGGACAAACAAGTCCGATCCATGGAGGCTCCACCTCACAACTTACAGGACTTTAAGGATCTGCTGCTAATATCTTGGTGCCAGATACCACACACACCTTCAGAGGTCTTGTGGAGTCCATGCCTCGACGGCTCAGAGCTGTTTTGGTGGCACAAATGGGACCTACACGATGTTAGGCAGGTGGTTTTAATGTAATGGCTGATCGGTGTATACAGCTGTTGTACAAAATACAGTGAATAATAAGCTGTTCTTCCATGCTGAGTATTCCAGAAACACGTGATCCCCCAACCCTGCACTCGTTTTCTACTGCACACACTTCCAAGATTGGCAGATTTGCATCTAGAAGAACTCTGTACAAAGTGAAATCAGAGGAGATGGATGCGAAATTAACTACACCCGGAAGGGAATCTCTTTCACATACCGCATCCTCTTTCATTCAGGTGACCGGGCTTTTTTCAACAAGCAAATTTTACTTGTGTCCAGTAAGACGACTGCAAAAAACATTCCCGTTCCCCAGGCACACACATAGCTAGCTGATTATTTCTGGCCAAAAATCCCTTACCAAATAACAGAAATATAGCCTTCTAGTGTCAGCACAAAATATACGTCATTTCATCATCAGGTCTCCCAGTGTCATTAAGCAATTTCTGTTTCTCAAAAAGTTTGGTTCTTAGTTTTTTGTTTTTTTTTTAAATCAGGATTGTGCTTTTAATCCAAACTTTATTCTCTACCAAGCCATGCAACACCAAAACAATTCACAAAACAGGGATTCGTCATTGAAAAGAGCAGTCATCTGAGTGTAACTAACGAACGCAACTGAGCACTTTTAAGCCTCAAAAGCACACCTCAATTTAAAAACCATAAGCACATCATTTACATGTAGAACACCCTCAGGATAAAGCTGTAATATGTGAAGAATATAAATTTGGCTGGGGGAGGGAACAACTTTATAGTAATGTGAGATAAAGGTCAGAAATGCAGGTATGTGCACAAATACAAAACATCAGCCTGTCAAAAAAAAAAAAAGAAAAATATAAAGGATTTGGTGAAGGTATAGTAAACGCGGAAGATGTAGGATTTTCACAGAACACATTACAATGTATTACAACATTCAGTCTTAACACCAAAACACGATGGTTTATGATTTTTACATGCAACATTTACAAAAACAACCGGTTTGAATAACTGGTACAAAAATAGACCTTAAGATTCACCCAACAACCTGTTACATGAGAAACAGTAAATCTTGTGCTCTTCTTTGACCATTAAAATTTTTACATTTTGTAAAGAATGGTATGTTTTGAACAATATTTTTTTCCTCATTGCGTTATACTTTACCAGCTACCGTTAAACTGAGTTTAATTTTGTCTTCAAAGCTTTGGCGCTTAATATAAAAAAAAAAAAAAAAAAAAAAAAACCTTGTGAGAACGCATGCAACCTCAATCACCAAATATGGACAAATTTGTAAAGTCTTTAAAAAAAATAAATAAATGCTGCATCTTTATTTCTTAATGAATTTTCCCCCACACATGTACCCAGCGAACTACTTGTGCTGAGCCACAAACAGCAAGCGCAACGATGCCGCTGGTCTTATTTATCCCAACTTGAAGATAGCGAGGGAAAAAAATAAACAAAAAAAAAAAAGAAAGCATTCCAAAGTTGCCATGGCTACGGTGGTAAAGTGCAGATGTGCTGAATCAGCGCAGACAAGTTCACTCCATCTGTCTAAGCCTCAGTGGTCAAAACATCTGTTGTCTGTCTCTAGCCTCCAACATTCAAATCCATTTCATTAAGAAAAGAAAGAAATCAATAGAGGCTCCATTCTGAGTTGAGATATACCTCTGAGGATTCGAATACAACAGAACAAATCATCACGATTAACGCAAGAAAAGAAAAACATCATTTTCCTCCTTTCCCCCCAGAGCCATTAGGAATCCCCCAAGCTGACACAGCAGCTAATGAGGATGTTCCTTAATGCTCTCTCACGCTGTTTTCGACAGAAACAGAACTCGCTTTATAGGTGGAAATTTGACAGATTTCTCGCCGCATACTTAAATTACACTCCGAACTCTGTCGAACATGTGAGAACCTCAAGACATGACGGGTGCGAGGACAGGAAATGAAGGAAGACTTACAGGTAGACTGGAGGGTCGTCCCTGCATGTCCTCAGAGGAGCTCTTAGTGGAGGCCACAGGCTGACTCGAGGCAGTAGCGCTGGACTGTGAGCTAAAGGATTCCTGGGAAATCTCCTGGAAAGTGAGTACACAAGCAAACACGCTGATTACTTCAACAACCAGAAAGGTCAAACAGATCTATACACATTGGATAAAAGTTAAAATCTTTCAAGTACTTGCATGTACTGCCATTAATGACAGATAATCATCGATGAACCCGAGCAACCAAAACATGGGACTGGGCAAAAATATCGGAGCTTTTATTCTTATTTGCTCAGTGAGCTAGCTAATAAACGTATGATTTGTCCACTTTTGCTTTCAATAAAATTATTTAATCCAGCTGTAAAGCTGGAATTGCTCCAATGCGCTGCTATAATGAGCGCAAATCATCTGGAAAGCGCTGCAGAAAAATAACTTCGAGCCCAGGGAGATAGAAGAGTCTGAAGAAGAGCACTGCCCTACTTGTCAGTGTGAGCACGAAATGCTAATTAACGAAGTACTTTGCCTCTTCTAGCCATTCGATTTACAGGGAAACTTTCATTTCACTGTTTGTATTCTATCCCCTAGTGGACATTATATGAACGCTGAATAATTTTCATACATTCATGGAACCACTCGGGCTTTAAAAAGCACCTTGGACACACAACACTCAACAAATGTATTTTAACAGATATTCATTAGGCTTGAGAACGTTTTTTTTTTTATTTTTTTTTTTTTATAACTTTCAAACAAGAAATTTCACTGATGCTACAACTTTCCCATTCTTGCAGTGGAATTGTTTTTATAAAAATCATAATTCAACACATTTGGACCTCCACTGCATTGGGTGTTGTTATAAACAAACACTCATATACACTTATTTTGCATTTACAAAACGCTCCAAACATTTAGGACAATTCTCGCCATCTTTCAAGGGCCACAAAGTGGCTCCATTTCTAAACTAGCGAAGGACTTCCTTTCTAAAAGGAATGCAGTTAGGATGTGTCAGTCAGTTGGCAAGAGAAAATGCATCTTCTAGCAGAGTGTTATGGAAACTCCGAAATTACCTGAGGAGGAGGAGGAAAACGCTGATAAGAAGACTGCTGCTGCTGCTGCTGCTGCTGCTGAGAAGGATTCTGGGAGTATGAGGATGGCTGCCCCTGCACTGTGGGCTGCTGGGAGGCTGGCGTAGGTGCTTGCGGGGTTTGCTGTGATGGTGGTTGTTGGGCTGCTTGGCTGTGAGTATAGTTGGACTGGGCCTGTGATGCTGGAGGAGGTTGAGGTGCTCCTTGCGGAGGAGGCTGGGACTGGGACGTCTGCTGCTGAGGGTATGGGGACTGAGTAGACTGTGGTGTAGGGGGCTGAGAGTAGGGAGGTTGGGATTGGGATGGTCCTGGTGGGGGCGCTCCCAGTGGCCCCTGGGACTGCTGAGGCATGTGGGGCTGGGGGTATGGATGCCCACCCTGCCCATGAGGGGCAGATGGCTGGGGAGGGTGAGGGTACGGTGACTGTTGCTGACCCGGGTGAGTGCCCGGGCCCTGCTGACTGTAATAAGACTGCTGTCCCTGCTGCCCATAACCACCTGGTCCCTGCTGTCCGTATGCCATCTACACAAAAGAGCAGCACCACAGTCATTAGATACACAAAACAACCTTGATGGATTTGTAAAATTACTTATTAAAACCTTGTTATTTCTCATAAAAACAAGACAACTGCAATGATAGACAGCGAGCGATCAATTGCAAAAGTTTATCACAATCTCTTTAAGGAAATGCTTCCTCGCACTAGAGAGCTGTCTTCTTCAGGAACGTTTTTCATTCATAACTGCAGAAACGTTATATCGTCTATTACATTATGGCATAGCAGCCTTGCAGCAAAAGGGTCCAAATTCAAATAACTGTAACAGAACTTACATTCCAAGTTCATCTGTTTATACAAAGAGAGACGAGAGAACATGAACAGAACAAAATTTCCCATCAGCCTTCCTCAGAAATTTCATTATGTATTAGGAAACACTGACCTGTTGGCCATACTGCATGCGACCCTGCATGGCCATGGGGTATCTCTGAGGACCAGGAGGCCCATAACCCTGGCCTGGATACGCAGGACCTTGCTGGGCCGCTGGAGGTCCTTGGTGGGGCTGCTGGGAGTACGGGCTGCCCGCTCCATACGGCTGGCCTCGCATCTTCCCCATCTGATCCATAGAGCCCGGAGTCTACGGAACCAGCACAGACGTGATTGGAGCGTGTATTACAAACATTTCACTTCGTACTCGGGTCAGAATCAAGAATTAGGGTTTATTGTATAACGAGAAAACTCACAAAATGTGACAAGATTCAGAGTATATGGATAATACGACCAACTTTCTTTAACCCATCAGCTAATTATGGCGTATAACTTTTAATAAGACTGTCAGTTCCTATCCGATATCCCGTGCAGCCATATGTAATTAGACCCATTACGAATATGGAAGACAAATCAATAAGAAACAGCAATTCAATTTTTAAGCAGCACGTTATGAAAAGGCTGTCAGTTTCAGCTCTAGAATAAAACTCCTCTCTCTCTCTTTCTTCACGATCCTCCATTCAAAAGGAAGCACAAGATGAATGTTTACTAAGCTAACCACCTTCAACAAATATAGCTGGAACCCAGAACCAGCTACTTCCACAGAAATAAACTGTAGTTCAAAGGCTTCTAGTCAGCCACTAAATCTCAGGACTGAATTCAAGCCGAGATGGGCAACGTGGCAAAAATATACACTTGAAGGCATTTTCACTATAAAAGATCTGCAGCAAGATATTTAGTAGTTTGTTGTTTCATTTATTTATCCTCAGTAAGCGCTTTATCCTGGTCAGGGTGATGGTGAATCCAGATCACATCCCAGGAACACTGGGCGCGTTTCACAACTATATTCACGACTAGAGGTCATTTAACATAATTCATCCACTGGTATGTTTTTATGAGGTGGGAGGAAACTGGAGAACGTGGAGGAAACCAGCGCAGACACAGGAAGAACATGTGAAACTCCATGTTCCAGGATCAAACCAAGTTCCTGGAGCTGTGAAGCAGCAATTGCACCAATATGCCTCCCATATTGATACATGGAAATGAACATTTTTTTTTTTTTGCAAATGTCAAAAACTAAAAGAAAAATCCAAATTCTGTTATTAGTTTGCATCATTTTGGTTCGACGCAGTCAGATAAAAATGTTCGTTGACTAAAATGTTGGGGCATTTCTCAAGTCCTACAAAAAAAAAAAAAAAAAAAAAAAAATCTAACATAAAAACAAGAGTGAAGGAGTAAAAATACTGGATACGAGTTAATAAAATAATGGCACTCATTATGCGTTAGTCCGTAGCTTTTCATTTATAACCTGCTTTTTGTTTTCAGGCTCTTTATAATTGGTCTAAATCTACTGAAACACTGTTAGCAGGTATTGAAACCAGGGTCAATAGGAGGAAAAAATAAAAGAATAAAATTCAGCAAAAGCATCAGGTGAAGAGTAAGAGTTGGGGAGGCACAAAAAAAAACCAGAAACACTTTCCCACGGTTATTAACCTGAGTGTTACCTTTTTCTGCCTTAGTTAAGGAAGTCAAGAGTGCTATATATAACTCATTTCCAATGGCCCAGTCTGCCGAATATTTAACACATCCCAGCTGTACTTTTGTTTGAGCCAGAGCCAAGTTGGCTTCCCCAAGCATTCTTGGCACAGAATGAATGACACGAGCCATAACGGCATTAGCTGGGAATGTTTTGCAATGTGACTTATGATAGACGGTATAGACATGTACGAGGACGAGGGATAGACTTTAGAATAGATCCAACAATCTTCCTTCAAAACAACTCATAAAAAAAAAAAAAAAAAAAAACCCTTGCCTGTTCAAATTTATTTTACAGATGCTGACCTGATAAACGATCTGAAATAAACAGAACAGAGATTTTATTAGAAAATGTCATTTTGGCGTAAAACGTTTCATCTACATTAAATGCAAACATTCAGACACCAAAAATAAGGTCAAAACAGCTAAGACATTCGCATGTATGTTATTTGAAACGAAGCCACGTCCATTCTCAAAAGAGTCAGAGATCAAATTCTTTACAACTATTAGGAAAAACAACAACTAACAAAAAAAAAAACGATTTCCAGTGCCATTTCATTACTGGGAATAGTCTGACCAGTCAACGTAAAGTTTTACACTTGGCCCAAAACAATTAACTGCCATTACAACACACACAACAATGATCCCTTTTAAAACAGTCTAGGTAAAAGTCTAAAAAATAAATAAATAAATGAATAAATAAAGTGTGTTTATTACAATCAGCGATAGAACAAAAATATCATCTCCTGATCATCTCCTGAAAACATTTCTACGATACATGATTAACATCCCGAAATATAGGTTTGCTGACTAACGACCACTGAAAAAAACCGATTTCAATGATTTTATTTACAAAAATATTTTACACTAAAAACGAAGGAGAGATACTTCTGTACAAAATTATCATCTAATCTGCTGCTTTAAATCATTGTTATAAAAATACTGATCGCCACATTATCTCAGAAAAGTGTATTGTGGCACAATGTATCGCGATATCGATATTTTATCGCCATATTGCCCAGCCCTTGTGTTTATTTCTATAAGCAGGTTTTATTTCCCTGCAGGACTGACAGAAGGCCTCCTTTGATAAACAACCCCAGTTTTAAGAGGCTGAGCCATAGCAGCTCTTGACATTTTCCAGAGTCCAAATTGAAAAATAAAATAAATAAAAGCAGCACATGGCTAATCTGCATAAGATAAAGCGAAGGCTCTCTTGGCAGGAGACAAAGCTGGTCTGGCTCTTTGATTGGCTGTGGGGGATGGGGAGGGCACTGGCACGCCAACATACGACGCGAGAGCCTCGAGGACACCGTACAGCACAGCAGTCGCGGCTCTCATCACGAGCCACCGAGCGAAAACACAAAACACAAAACCAGCAGCTACACAGCTACCCGTGTTAGGCAAACATCATCTTCAAACCAAGTCTATCAGGTACTGAACGCACCTACAAGACGACGGATAATGAAATCTGGAACAGTGAGAATATTAGTTTGATATATAAGTATGAAAGACTTTACAGATTTCATCTCATCACATCACCTCTAGGAGCTTTAAAGCCACGCTTTAAACATGCTATTATTCTTTAAACAATTCCCAATAGGTACGAAACAGAAAAAACAAACATTTCAATACACTACAGGCCAAGTGCAATCGTCTTATTTATTTATTTATTTTAAATATCCCAGCATTTTCACTAAACAAACAGCTAACGTACGAACTGTTTAAAGTCCTGTCTGAAAACGTGAATACGTAGTAATAGCTTGTATCTTACATACCTAGTTATACGGAGAAGAAAAAAACTTAAGTTCGGACTAACAGATCTTGATCAACAAAGACAGCTAATGATTCCTGACAAACAAAAAAACTTAAATGTATAAAAGTATAGCTAAAGGTTTCTACAACGCAACGGCCAAAATGGCATCGTACAACAACAACGACAGGAAGAAATCTGTCTGCGCTGACGGACGAAGAGATGAACACGGAGGATCTGTCGCTTACGATACCTGGTGTGTACTGCACACTGACGAGTCTGATTGGTAAAACTCTTCATGTCTTAAAGAGATCAAAAAATTAATGATAGCTATGACAACGTCAGAAATCGTGCACAATCTCTGTGACAGCAGTTAGAGAGCGACGTTATGCATGTTGAACTTTCGGTAACGCTTTTGCGCAGAGAACGTGTGGAGTTTCTTTGGTATTTATGTTGTTGAAACAATTTGTATCTCTCTCCCACTACAGCGCTCTAGGCACAGGTCTAAAACTTACACAAACTGAGTAAATAAAATCACAGAAAAGGACGAATGTTAATGCAGGAGGAAAAAAAGGTTTTAAAAAAACCTATAAAAGTTATAACCACCCTAAAAATTACGTATCTTACTGATCAAACTGAAACAGATCCCGTAATTCGTCTCCTAACTTGAAGACGGACTCGTTAAATCATCTAGCTATTATTTACAACGAACAAATATGCGTATTAATTGAAACACTTCCACGCCAATAAAACAAACAAACAAACAAACAAAAAAAACTATGCAAGTATTTCTAATTTAGGCCAATAAATCTGTACAATTTTGCAATAGATTTAATACACAATAAAATGGAAATTACCAATCTATCTGATTGTTTTTTTGACATATAACACCATGAAACACATGTGAAAACATTGTTTCTATAAATAAATAAATAAATAAATAAAAATACTACTCCGCTGAGCAATGAGAAAGCTCCTAATTGGTATGGACAGCACACCAGGAGAAGGTTAATGAATGAGAGGCAGTGAAATAAGGGCCAGCTCAAGTGAAGAACTATTTAGTGTGTAATTAAAATGACTTTTTAAAAACACAATCTAGAAAAGCACCAACAAAAATACACAAAAACCCCGTTAGAAATGTTGAATTGGCTTGATATAACAGAAAAAAAACTCATGTTTACAGTTTATTACACAGCCGTTATGAATGGACTCCACTATTTCAGAGCAGGACAATCAACTTTACACAAATTAGCATATTA